>NC_143509.1:27626558-27764058 GCF_031878675.1 Megascapheus bottae
GTTGCTGCCCCAGAGAGGAGCAACATTTGGTTGCTTTTCTTCTCTCATGAATAAAGGATGTTAAATAGTAAGACGTGCAGTGAAATCCAGACTCCAAGACTTCAGTTACCCAAAGCTGACATGTTCAAGCATTGGGTGTGTGCACAAATATTTACTTACTCGTGGTCATTCTGAACTTTTTATTTTTATTTTATTTTATTTGTTGGTTATAGGACTTGAACTCAGGGTCTGGGCGCTGTCCCTGAGCTCTTTTGCTCAAGGCTTCCACTTGGGGCCACAGCTGTGCTTTCAACTGTCTGGTGGTCAATGGGAGATCAGAGTCTCATGGACTTTTGTGCCCAATCTGGCTTTGAACTGGGATCCTCAGAGCTCAGCCTCCTGAATAGCTAGGATTACGGACATGAGCCACTGGTGCCCGCTGGCAACCTTTCTGTGTTTTGACTAGATTGGGGATTAAATTCCAGACCTCTTAGTTGCTAGGTAAACACTCTAACGCTTGAGCCACGCCTCTACAGTTAAGCCACACCCACAAGATAAGTCACGCCCCCACCACCAACATAAATTTGGCTTCTGAGTCACACCCCAGGCCAAAGCCAAAAGCTACTTCTGTGCCATGCTCCCATAGCTAAGCCACCCCTGCCAATATGACAAGCCCCCGGAGCTAAGCCACACCCCCAAAGCTAAGCTGCACTCCTACTGCTTGAGCCAGAATACAGATTGTCCTTTCCCAATATGTCTTGTGTTCTAATCCTCAAAGCTTATTTGTTACCTTTCCAGGCAAAAGGACTTTGCAGCTGTGGTTAACTTATGAGTCTTCAGACAGGTGATACACACCTATAATCCCAGCACACAGGGTCTGAAGTATAAGCATCACGAGTTCCAGGACAGCCTGAGCTCCATAACAAGATTCTGTCTCAAAATATGTGCACGTATTCTTTTGTTGCCACTTTCTCTTTTCCTTCCCTTCTGTCTCCGTGTGCCTCCATCACAAGATGGAGGCCTGAAGTTTGCTCTCCCCCCAGTAAACCCTTTTCTGCCTAAAAAAAAAAAAAATGCATGCACACATGTGTACATACACAAACACACTCACAATCAGGCAGGGTGGCTCATGGTTGTAATCCCAGCTACTCAGGAAGCTGAGATCTGAGGACTGCAGTTTGAAGCTTACCTGGGCAGGAGAGTCTTATCTCCAACTAACCACCCAAAATCAGAAATGGAGCTGTAGCTCAAGTGACAGAGTGCCAGCCTTGAGTGAAAAAGTTCAGGGACAATGCACAAGCTCTGAAAAGAAAACACTTGCCTGGGTGCAGAAGACCCCAGCACCCAAAGAAAGTCTACAAATTCAGTGAAGCTGAAGGAAAAACTCTTGTTAACAATGCATGAGCTCTTCTCCACAGCACAGCAGCTGATACACAGCTGGTCTGAACTTCCAGCACCTTTACCAGCCTTCAGCTGCAACTGAAACTACTCAAAGAGAGAGTTCAAATTCCCCATGTGGGGGCAAGCCCACTCCTTAACATGACACAAACCCCCACCCTCTGTCGGTCTTTCTCAGAACGGAGGAATGTCCAGCACTGTTGAAGAAGCTGTGACTTCTCATCCAGTTGAAGAATTCTACCCAGGCCAGGCATGGTCACTTCTGCATTTCATCTTAATTACTTGGAAGACTGAGGTCAAAAGTGGTAGAGTGCTTGTCTAGCATGCACGAAAACCTGGGTTTGATTCCTCAGTACCACATACATAAGAAAAAGCTGGAAATAGTGCTGTGGCTCAAGTGGTAGAGTGCTAGCCTTGAGCAAAAGAAGCTTAAGGACAGTGTCCAGGCCCTGAGTTCAAGCTCCAGGACTGGCAAAAAAAATAAAAAAAAAAATTTAAAAAAATACATTAAAAAAAAAAGTCTAAAAGTTCCAAGCCAGCCATGGCAGAAAAGTTCAACCCATTATAACCAAAAACTCTGGGCACAGTGGTACCCACCTGCTATTCCAGCGATGACAGGAACCATAAAATAGGAAAATGGAGGTCTAGATGTGAGCCAGGGGGAAAGCAAGACCCTACCTCCAAAATGAGCAGTATAGAAAAAAAAAAACAAAAACAAAACAGAGCTGAAGGCAAGGCTCGGTGTCAGAGCACCAGGAGGACCGAAGTTCAAGGCCAGTCTAGACAAAAGGTTAACAAGAAGCTGGGCATGTTGGCCGGGAGTTTGGCCTAGTGGTAGAGTGCTTACCTAGAATACACAATGACCCAGGTTTGGTTCCTTGGTACCACAGACATAGAAAAAAGCCAGAAGTGGTGCTGTGGCTCAAGTGGTAGAGCCCTCGCCTTGAGAAAGTCCAAGAACAGTGCTCAGGCCCTGAGTTCAAGCCCAGGACTGGCAAAAAAAAAAAAAAAGAAGAAGAAGAAGAAGCTAGGTGTGGTGTCTCACGCTTGGAATACTAAATACTCAGGAGGCTGAGATCTGAGGATGGAGGTTCAAAGCCAGCCCGGGCACTAAAGTCCATGAGACATTTTTTTGCCAGTCTTGGGGCTTGAACTCAGGACTTGAGCACTATCCTTGGTCTTTTTCCTCAAAGCTAGCACTCTACCACTTGAGCCACAGCATTATTCCTGGCTTTTCTATGTATGTGGTGTCAAGGAGTGGAACCCGGGTCTTCATGCATGCTAGCCAAGCACTCTGCCACTAGGCCAAACTCCGGGCCTCAGGAGACTTTTATCTCCAGTTAACCACTAGAAAACTGGAAGTGGTGCTGTGGCTCAAGGGGTAGCCTTGAGCTGAAGAGCTCAGGGACAATGCCCAAGCCCAGAGTTCAAGTCCCATGACAAAACAAAACAAAAAGGTTATCAAGACACCATCTCCACAAGAAGGCTAGACAGGATGGTACATGCCTGGCACCCCGGCTATGTGGGAGGGATAAGAAAGAGGATGGTAAAAGTCCCTCCAATTAGCATATCCATCTAAATAACATAGTCATCTAAGTAACATATCTAACAAGGGCATGTAAGTTACATGTGCACCTAATTGGCATATTCATCTAATTAACACGCCTATTTAAATAACAGGTTTGTCTAACATACCTATCTAATGACCAGAGCCTTGTAAAAAAACACATGACCGATTGGCATGCCATCTAATTTGCATATCACCTGATTGGTAGATATCTAAGTAGCATGTCTAATGTGGTCATGTAAATCACACATTTATCTAATTAGCATGTCCATCTAAATAACGATCTTCTAAGTAACATCCTTTGGACATATTTGTTTAATTAACATATCCATCTAACTGGCATACTCGTCTTCAGAGTTTTGGGGTTTTTAAGGGGGGGGAGAGGATTTAACCCTTCACTGATGTTCTACAGTCTGTACACCAGCATTAAGTAGAGCTATTATCTGGCTCCAGACACTTCCCTCTGTGCCCGGTTCACCGCCATGCCAGGCGGCTGGCTTAGCCCCACACACTGGGCACTCTCTCCTCCAGTTTCACCCCTGACTTCCTTCCTTTGAACGGTTGAATAATAGTCCACCGCTCCGCGCATATAAATCACACCTACTTTCTCCATTCAGCCCGAATGCATAGGCTGGTTCCTTGCCATGGTCATTGTGAACAGTGCCATTTTTTACCCCCAGTCCTGGGGCTTGAACTCAGGGCCTGAGCACTGTCCTTGGGCTTTTCTCAAGGCTAGAGCTCAACTACTTGAGCCACAGCACCACTTCTGGCTTTTCCTATGTAAGTGGTAGCAAGGAATCAAACTCAGGGCTTTGTGCATGCTAGGCAAGCATTCTACCACTAGGCCAAACTTCTGGCCCTGAATGGTGCCATTCTGAACTTGGGGGTACAGGGCTCATCCCGTAGCACTTGGATGAGGAGGGTACACCCCAGAGGCCTACAAGTAAGGTGGGGAGTAGTCTCCGCTCCCACCTGAGTCTAGGAGAAGCACCAGAGTCCTTCCTTCCTAGTAAATGCTTGTGCCAGGGCAGAAAGAAAGTGAAGCTCCTCCTAGCAGGCTGGGAACCCCCCCCCCTCCCGCCGCCCAGGACTGCACGCAGGTGTATTCAAGACTTCTTTCTCAAAATGAGCCCTGAACCACTCTCGTTACGCAAATGAGCCCTGCAAGGCGCTAGGCTGTGAACCCAGGAAACATGCCCAAGCATGCTGCCCTGTCCTGCACACCAAAACACACAAGTTGAAAACACACCCTGTGGGCAGAGCCTGCTCCTCACCCGGGGGCCTCAGACTCCCCCAGGACATGTCACTCAGCTAGCCAGCAAGTCAGGGAACTTATACTTGTAGCATGTATTCCACTTAGTTGGTGATCCTGGGGTTTGAACTCAGGACCTTGCACTTGCCAAGTAGGTACTCTACCTCTTGAACTACATCTTTTTTGCTTTAGTTATTTTTTTTTTAAATTGATCCTCACCTACCCTCTGTTTTGTTTGGTTGCCCAGATTGGCCTCAGGCTGAAATCCTTCCTCTTAGAGGAGGGGATTGGGAATACATCACCATTCCCCCCACACTACCCAGAATAAAAGATTCTTCAGATCCTAGATTCTCCACCATCCCAGTAGCTGGGATTATAGGTATGAGCCACGGAGCCTGACCAAAGCTGGGTTTTTAGGTACGAGGTCCAAACTCGCCTGGACACCCACCCCTATAGGTCAAATAAAGAGATCGGGTGAGCCAAGAGCCAGTGGCTCATGCCTGTCATCCTAGCTAACTTGCAGGAGGCTAACTTTCTCACCCTGGCTGGCTTTGAACCATGATCCTCAGATCTCAGCCTCTTGAGTAGCTAGGATGACAGACGTGGTCTAGCCACATGCTCATATCTGTCATGCTAGGTGCTCAGAGGACTGCGATATGAAGGATCCAGGCTCAAAACCAGCACAGGTAGAAAAACCTGTGTGTCTCCATCTCCAATTAGCCATCAAAACGGGGATGATGTGGGCTCAAGTGGTAAAGCACAAGCCTAACTATCCAGAAGGCCATGAGTTCAAACCCCAGTGCAAGAAGGAGGAGGAGGAGACTCCATCTCTACAGGCCAGCTCACAACCTCCACTCGCTGCGAGTTTCCAAGCCTTAGGTCTGTGACGTAGCACAACCCGTTCCCATTTACACCGCTGAAAAGAAGACTGGCAAAACCACTCAAGCCTCGTGATACAAAAAGCTGCCAATATTCTCAGTTCTTCCTGGAACTCATTCTCAGCATTACCGGGCATCACTGACTGCTACTTCCTTTTTTATTTTTGTCTTTTAAATTTTATTATTATTTTATTTATTTTTGGCTGGTGCTGGGCTTTCAAGTCAGGGGCTTGACATGGCTGTGGCAGGTGCTCTTATCACTTAGCCACGCCCCCTAGGTTTTCCCCATGCCCTACTTCCTGAGCCTCCCTCTCAGAGCCACGCCCACCGCCTCCTGAGCCACGCCCCCTTTTTACATTTATTTCTGGATAGTGTGTCTCTCCTGGTGTGGCCTGGGACTGGGCTGGAACTCCACATCCTCTCAGCCTCTTTTTTTTTTTTTTTTGGTGGGTCATGGGGTAGGGCGCTGTCCCTGAGCTCTTCAGCTCAAGGCTCCTGCCCTATCCTTGAGCCAAGCCTCACTTCCCATTTTCTAGAAGTGAATTAGAGATAAGAGTCTCAGGTCCTTATGTGTCCGGGCTGGCTTTGAACCTTAATCGTCAGATCTCAGTTTCTTGAGTAGCTAGGATTACAGGCATGAGCCTCTGTGCCCAGCTGATTTTTTTTTTTTTTTTTTTTTGCCAGTCCTGGGCTTGAGCTCAGGGCCTGAGCACTGTCCTTGGACTTTCTCAAGGCTAGAGCTCTACCACTTGAGCCTCAGCACCACTTCCAGCTTTTTTCTATGTATGTGGTACCAAGGAATCAACCCTGGGTCTTTGTGCATGTTAGGCAAGCACTAGGCCAAACTCCCGGCCCTACCCCAGCCTCTTGAGTGCTGGGATTACAGCCCATCACTACCCCTGTGGGTTTCACCACTTCCTTTTCAAAACTCATTCCTTGTGCTGTTCATTTTTCTGTTTCCTGCCTGGTTGTCCCCATCTCCCCGCTTTTCCCGCCTTCTCTCATGGAACCTGTTGTTTCGGTGGTGTTCTTTTCTCCTCCATCTACATGTGTGTTCCTAAGTGATTCCTCCTTATCCAAAACCTGCCTTATAGGAATATACCACTACACTCAAAATGACATCCCACCCATTTTAAAACATCATGTCAGTTTGGGACCCGGACCCCACCCCACCCCCCAAGCTCTGGGGCCTATAGGACAGCATGTGACAGCCACAGTTACCAACACCCCTGCTTGCCTGGACACGGTGACCCTAACAAACACAGGGGAAGTTGAAAATCTCCTAAAGAGCCAATGCACAGAATATGCCTGACCACCAGACATCAGAGCTCAGCTCAGCCAATCTTAAACAGGCTCAGAACACCTCTAACCAGGCTGGAGAGGGAGAGTGATCTCACTCTGCCTGGTATAGTGCCTCACGCCTGTAATTCCACGTACTATTGGGAAGGCAAAGATGGGTAAAACTGCAGTTCAAAGTCACTGGTGTGCTGGAATGCATACCAACCCTGGAGGGACATGTATCTGAGGCAAGAGCTCGGTCCAAGACAGACCCTGGCCAAAATTCAAGATCCTATCCTAAAAATTGCTAAAGCAAAAAAAAAAAAAAAAGGCTAGAACAAAGCGAGGTGCTGGTGGCTCGTGCCTATAATCTAGCTACTCCAAAAGCTGAGATCTGAGGATAGCTGTTCAAAGCCAGTCTGGGCAGGAAAGTCTGGGAGATTCTCCTTAACTACCAAAAAGCCAGAAGTGGAGCTATGGCTCAAGTGGTAGAGCACCAGCCTTTAGGAAAAAATAAAATTAAAAAACTCAGGGACAGTGACAGTGACCAGGCCTTGAGTTCAAGACTTAGACTGAGTCAAGCTGTAGATCACCTGTTTAGCAAGAACAAGGTCCTAAGTTCCAACCCCTAAGTACGTCAATAATAATAGTAATAATAATTATTATTATAAGTATGATCTCACATAAAAACTTTACATAAGCCAGGAGCTGGTGGCTCACACCTGTAATCCTAGCTACACAGAAGGCTGAGGTATAAGGATCAAAGATCAAAGCCAACCCAAGCAGAAAAGTCCCTGTGAGACTTTTATCTCCAAAGAATCAATCAACTAGAAGTGGTATTGTGGCTCAAAAGTAGCAGAGCAACTAGCCTTGAGCCAACAGGGCCCAGGAACAAGCCCCAGGACCCACAAACACTACATGAAATTATAAGTTGAACCATCATACATCGTGGGCTCTCTATCTGTAATAACACTTTTCCTTGCGAAATAAGTAATTTTCACTGTAAATGGATTTTCACACCGTATTTTCCTTCATGAGAGAGGATGGGGTGTCAACACTTCCTGGATCCAACCAGAACCACTGCTTTGCTGAATCAGATAATGGCTTTAAGATAGAAATCAGATCTCTGGTTTCCTACTTAATTTACATTGTAACCACTGCAGAAAGCTTTCTTCTACATTTAAATCTACCAGAAGTCTAAGGCTCAACAAAGGAAGCCCAGCTCTGGGTGGCTCGTGCCGAGCTACAGAAGGCTGAGATCTAAGAATCACAATTTGAAGCCAACCAGAATAGGAAAGTCTATGAGACACTTATCTCTAATTAATCTCCAAAAAAAGCCAGAAATGGAGCTGTGGCTTAAGTGGTAGAATGCTAACCTTGAGCAGAAAAGCTATGGAACAGCATTCAGACCCTGAGTTCAATCAAACCCCAGTACCAGAAAAAACAAACAAAAAATAACTCATGAAAGGAGCATGGATTTGTAGCACTTATCATTCCTCAGTTGAAACCCTCACCTCTGAATTACAGGTCCCCCTAAAACAGAAATCTCTGAACAGAACTGTACAGCAGCTAAGACACTGCATGCCAGCACACTCAGGTGCAGAAAGTCTAGAGAAGGAAAATGGAAATTAAAAAAAAAATCTCGCTAGAGGCTTGGAGTGTTGCCTAGTGGTAGAGTACTTGACCAACATACACGAAGCTCTGGGTTTGATTCCTCCATACCACATACACAGGAAAAAGCTGGAAGTGGTGCTGTGGCTCAAGGGATAGAGCCCTAGCCTTGAGCAAAAATTGTCCAAGGACCAAGCTCAGGCCCTGAATCCAAGCCCCAGGACTGACACGAAAAGAAAAGCACTAAGGAATACAGTAATTGTGGTTCTTAAGGAAGGTGACTGAAGTCCAGCAGAGAAAACGTTCAATACATGGTAAATATGAACTTTCCAGTCCTCTCTCTCTCTCTCTCTCCTCCCTGCACCCGGCTGGCAGCCAGCTACCTTCTCAACCTCTAATTTCCTTTGGCAAGTCCCTCATGTATCTATCCCCATCTCTATCTCAGTCTCCTGTGGGCTTTGTCTCTGGGGACCACGCTCTCTGTGAAGGGTGGGGGTAGGACGTTTGTCCTATTTTGTTACCCCCCCAAGTCAAACTAGGAGCTGGAGCTGGAGGACTGGTCTGTGGCACAGTGCTCACTGCTGAGTTCTACTGCCCAACACTGCAAAAAGGAAGAGAGGTGGGCACAGTGGCTCACACCTGTAATCCCAGCCACTCAGGAGGCTGAGATCTGAGGATTGGAGTTTGGAAGTCAGTCTGGGCAGGAAAGTCCCTGAGAAACTTATCTCCAATGAACCATCAGAAGACTGGAAGTGGAGCGATGGCTCGTAGTGCTAGCCTTGAGCAAAAGAGCTTGGAAATAATGCCCAGAACCTGAGTCCAAGTCCTGTGACCCATAAATAAATAAATTATGGCTTTAAAAAAATATATATATATCTTTTGGCCCCCTTCCCAGCACATGGCAGGCACCCAGTAAATATAGGTGCAGTGCATTCATTTATTTAAGTAATATAAAATAAGGTGGCTGCGTTGCAGCTCGGAATAAATATGTTTGAGGCAGAAGGGATGAAGTCCTGAGAAAAAAGGGGTTCCCCCACAGAGCCCCACGAGGTAGATCAGTCGGAAGGAAAGAAGGGAGGGTGGCAGCAGTCACGTGAAGAGCTCTTCCGGGACTTCTCCGGTTATCCGGAAAAGGCCAAAGACGGCGTGGGGAGCCAGCTGCCACGCGTGGGGCGCCCCAGCCCCTCCACGCAGGTGGGCACTCAGGCGGACACTGAGGCGCTGGCCGCTCTGGAGGGGCACCAAGTGACCCCAGAACCCCCTGGTTGAATTTGAATCCAAACCCTTGGAGGAGCTAATCTGAGGCAATGTGACAGTCAGGACCAGGTCTGTGGCCTCCGCTGGTGGTGGCTGCAGCTGAAGAGTCAGTGACACTTGCCCCTGTGGTGGCGGGCCAGCCATCATCACCCGAGCCAGCTGCATTCGCAAGAACACAAAGTAGACTCCGGCCTCTGCCATCACCAGCTGGTGACTGTCCTCATCGTAGCTGAGGTCAGGGGACAGGAAGACACCTGCCAGCCCCCGCTTGCTATGCCAGCTCAGGGTTCCATTGACCAGTGACACTGGGGGCAAAAGGAGAAGAGAGGTTGCTGAGGACACAGGGTGGCTGGGCTCGAAGGGAGCAGGCCTCAGTTTAAAGTGGGGAGAAGATGGAAGGGACAGATGAGAGGAAAAGATGCCAAGAGGAGGAGCACAAAGTATGTGTTGAGAGAAGAGTTACTCAGGAAGCTGCAATCTGAGGATCTGGGTTCAAAGCCAGCCTAGGCAGGAAAGTCCATGAGACTGTAGAATGAATCTCCAGAAAACTGGAAGTGGAGCCATGGCTTTAAAATGGTAGAATGCTCAGCCTTGAGCCAAAAAAAAACTCAGGGAAAGTGGCCAGACTCTGAGTTTAAGCCCCACTACCAACAAAACAAAGAGAGAAGGGCAAAGAGACCAGACAAAGGGCAAAAGCTGGCTCACACCTGCCATCCTAGCTACAGAGGAGGCAGAGACCTGAGGATCGAGATCGGAGGCCACCTAGGGCAGGAAAACCCATGAGACCCTTATCTCCAATGAACCACCAACAAGCCGGAAGTGGGGCTGTGGCTCTAGGGGTAGAGCACGAGCCTTGAGTGAAAAAAAGTTAAGTGAGAGCACAAGGCGGTGAGTTCAAGCCCCAAGACCAATACAAGAGAGAGGAGGTATGGATGAGGGAGGAAAAAAGGCGGGGCAAGGCATCCCTGTGTGTGGAGGGGGAAGAGTTCAGACCCTTCAGAGTCACAACATGTTGGGGGGGGGAAACCCCAGCTCAGCTGCATTGGAGGGATGGGCTCTGATGAGAAAAGGAGGGAACCATGACCTTGGGGGAGAGCTGGGAGGTTGGGAAGGGAGGGAAGGTAGCTGGGAGGGCGGGGTTGGGGTCAGCCAGGCCTTCTCTACCCTTCTCTCGGATGCCCTTCTGTTGAGACAGAGGACAGATCCGCAACACTCACCATTTTTGGCCAGCAGCTTGGCAAATGTTGCCTGTCCCTGGAAAGAGAGGAAGGGAAGGATGAAGAGGGTGGGGGGGGTATGCCCATCTCCACGGCCCCGGGGACAATTGGGGGTCACACCCTTGCCTGACCTCCAAGCTCCTTCTCCTCTCCCCCTTCCCCTGCCAAAGAACACAGAAAACCAGAAGTGTCCTAGATGACAATCGAGGGTCCCCAAACGGTAGGGGTCTCCTTCCCCAGTCCTGGGGCACATCTGGGAACAAGGAACTTGCAAAGGCTAAGAAGGCGCATGCCCCATCCAAGAGCTGAATGGAGACAGCTCCCCAAAGAGAACAGCCGGGGTCCCAGTCTCTGCATTGGGGTGCAGAAAGACAGTTCCAAGAGGGAGCGCGATCAGAAGGGGGTCTCACCTGCTGGGGTGCGTGTGGGGGCCCGGCTTGGGCGCCACGGGGCAGGAGGCCGTCGGGGGGCGCCATCGGGAGGGCCACGGAGCCCCGGGTCGCCCCCCATAGCAGCAGCAGCAACACCAGCACCAGCAGCAGCAGCGCGGTGGCACCGAAGGTGACACACAGAGTCCAGGGCGCACAGCAGGGGCGGCGCGCGCTGGGCGCCTCGGGGTCCGCGGAGGCCTCGGGGCGCAGCTCCATGGCCGCGGGCAGCGGGAGGCCGTGGGTGGCGGTGGCCCGCGGTGGCCCGCCTTTATACCGTCCGGAAGCACTGCTTTCCGGGGCGGCCCCGCGGGGATCCCGCGTTCCCAGTCACTCACTGGGGGAACTTGCCTGCCCGCCCTCCTCTCCGCCCGCACTTCGGGGCGGGGAGCCTCCCACGTGGTCGTCCCCCCCTCGACGGGCGTCCCTTCTGGGGATTCCTGGTAACGGTCTCTCCTCTGGTCTCCCCCGGCCCCCCCTCCCCCCGTCTTTTTCCTCTGCGTCCCTGCCCGGTGTTTCTAGATCTCTTTTTTTTGCCATGTGCGCCCATCCCGTAGTTTGGATTCGGGATCCCGGGCGCCGCCCCTGCGAGGCCGGCACCGCTGCCACCCGAGCCGCAGCGCCACGCCCGTCCCCTCCCCGCGGGGCTCCCCTGCCCTGGCTGGCTTTGAACCTCCAGCCTCCATCCTCAGCTCTCAACCTCCTGCATAGCTGGGCTAGCTCCCTCTCTCGCTTTCAGGTTCTTGGCTCTCTGCATTGCTTGCTCCTCCTCGCAAGCTCCTAGCACCCCGCCTCGGAGACTCCCTCCCCACCAGGGTCCCCTCAAACTCAGCGCTCTCGCAGAGGAGTCAGAGAAATCTAGGTTTCACCCCAACACAGAAACAGGCTTAGCATCCCATTCCCTGCCTTCCCCTACGGGGGGACCCCTGGGCCTTCCCTGGCCTGCCCCCACCCACCTACTGGAGGCTTCCTGTCAAAAGCTCTTTGGGACCCCTAAAGCAGAAGGCTGGAGAGTCCAGAGGGAAAATTTCCCCCCTGTGGCCAAGGACTCGTCTGAACACGTTTAGAGGAAACACAAATTTCCCTGAGCGCTGGGCTGGCAGAGACAGGAGAATCTGCTCAAACCTGGCCCCAAAAGAGGAATTGAGAGAGGCATCCCCACAGCCAGCACCTTGAAGGAGGGGTCTGCTGCCAGCCTCCATTCCCCCTGGCAGGGGAAATGCCCTCCACACCCTCCCAGAAACAACGGCCCCTCGACTGGGGGGGCGGGGTGGAGCCACCATCCCTGGGAATGGAACCCCAAAGTCTGAATGCTAATGAAATGTCACTGAGATACAAGCCCTGTGTCTGAGCTACCATGGAGAATTGAAGACAAAGCCATCACTGATGTTAGCTAGCCTTAGGGAATGTTTGTCTAAAATTTTAATTTTACTATTTGCTTTATTCAGGCAGTGGGGGGAAGCCATTAAGAAAGAATTCTCAGATTCATCACTGGTCAGATTCCAAGGAGATACATTTGAAAACAGGGTGCTATGGAGACACCCCTCTAAAGCAGCTTAAAGAAGCAGGGTTTGTTTTTGTTTCGATTTGGGTGTTTTTGCTCTGCTGTTATTATTAAGGTGGCAGACAGGGGCTGGGAGTGTGGCTCAGTGGTAGAGTGTTGGCCAAGCATGTGTGAAGCCCTGGGTTCGATTTCTCAGCACTATATAAACAGAAAAAGCCAGAAGTGGTGCTGTGACTCAAGTGATAAGGTGCTATAGTGATATACAGAAGGGTTACAGTCACGTAAGTCAGGTAAAGTACATTTCTTTCTGGACAATATCAGTCCTTCCCTCACTCTCTCCCAGTTTTTCCCTCCCATCCCCACCCACAAGTTGTATAGTTCATTTCCTTTTTTTAAAAAATGTATTTTATTATTATTATAGAGGTAAGGTGATACATGGAGGGGTTACATTTACATGGGGTAGGTATTGAGTGCATTTCCTTTCATACAGTGTCATCTGGTCCCTCATTGTTATGAGAAGTTCTTTCTTTCTTTCTTTCCTTCGTTCTCTCATTCTTTCTTTCTTTCTCTCCCCAGAGCTAAGGACCAAATTCAGGATCTTGCACTTACCAGTTAAGTGCTCTTCCACTGAGCTAAATCCCCGACCCCCTTACGGGAAGTTTATAAGCATTGGATTGTTATGCAAATTTTGGAACCCCCCACAATGGAGGCTTAAGGACGAAATCAATATTCAAAAAAAAATGTCACTTCCGGGTGATGAAACCCTGAGGAAGGCCTAGCCAGCCTAGGGGAGTCTGAAAGCCCACCTTCTGTGCCTGTTCCCTCCCTCGCTCATTGCTGAACCCCAGCCCTCTGGAGCCCACCAAATACCCCCACTTTTGCTGCTTCCATCCAAACTCCCCTTGTAGATGAAGTAGTGAAATGTCACCCCTGAAACTTCATAACCACGACACTTAGACAAGTTAAACCTAACTAGAAGACCCAGTTTATCATCCCCTCTTCCACTCACCAGACAATCCCCTAGCCCACCTCAGAGGGTGTCAGACATTGCAAAAGGAGAATTTTCTAGTCACCTTCTTCTATGTCAACAGCGAAATGGTTTTAAAAGCCAGGCAGTGGGTGCCTCACCCCTGGAATCCTAGCTCCCAGGAGACTGAGAACAGAGGGTCTGGGTTCAAAGCCAGCTCAGGCAGGAAAGTTCATGAGACTTATCTCCGTTTCACCAAAATGCTGAAAACAGAGCTGTGGCTCAAATGAGAGGGTATCAGCCTTGGGGGAGACGGGGGACAAACAAGAGCAGCAGGTTCTTGGGGCTTGTGCCTAGGCCCTGAGTTCAAGCCCCAATCATAATACAAGAAATGAAAAGGGCTTAAGCTCAGGGACTGTCCTTGGATTTTTCTCAAGGCTAGAACTCTACCACTGGAGCCTCAGCACCACTTCTGGCTTTTTCCAAGTATGTGGTACCAAGGAATTGAACCCAGGTCTTTGTGCATGCTAGGCAAGCACTCTACCACTAGGCCAAGCTCCCAGCCCTGAAAAGGTTTTTTTATTGTTGGTTTGTCTGTTGGGGTGGGGGGACCCGTCCCTTGTGGAACTACCTTGTGCAATTTCTGCATGGAAGAACTCAGTCAAGTTAGTGAAACTGAAAATAGAAGTGTTAATGAACTTGACTGAAAAACTCCTTGAAATTGAGAAACCCTTACCCCTAGCTCACGACAGCGCCAATGTCCAGAATCCAGACACCAATCAGAAAGACAAACAGGCAGACCGACAGACCTAAAAGGACGTCTTAATAGCAACACAGCCAGGAAGCTCACACACCCTGGGTGATCTTATAGCATTACCGGGCTGGCCAGAACCTATCATTGCCCAAACTGAAAGAAAAGCACAGAAAAAGACAAAGGAAGTTGTGCTTGTGGATTGCTTGAGACCGGGGACCCAGTCCTGGGCCCTCGGCCCACTAAGGACGCCTCTTTCAGTGAGTGAGTTCACCATAGCCCTTGGTTCTGCTGGGCAGTTTGTTTTTGTGTGGTGTGTTCTGAGGGTTTTGCATTTGTTGGTTTGGTGCCTATATTGGGGCTTGAACTCAGGAGCTAGGCACTATTTTCCTCCGCTTTTCTGCTCAAAGCTGGCAATCTACCACTTGAACCACAGCTCCACTTCCAACTTTTTTGCTGGTTCTTTGGAGATAAGCATTTCCTGGACTTTCCTGGTCCAGCTGGCTTCAAACCATCATGCTCAGATCTCAGCCTCCTGAATAGCTAGGATTACAGGCGTGAGACACTAGTACTGTAAGTAATCCAGGCGCTGGTGGCTCAAGCCTGTAATCCTAGCTACTCAGGAGGCGGAGATCAGAGGATCATGGTTCAAAGCCAGCCCAGGCATGAAAGTCCTTGAGACTCTTTTCTCCAATGAACCACCAGAAAACCGGAAGTGACACTGTGGCTCAAGTGGTACAGCGCTAGCCTTCAGCTGAAGAGCTCAGGTACAGCACCCAGGCCCAGAGTTCAAGTCCCACAACCAAAAAAAAAAAACAAAAAACTAAGTAGCCAGGTGTCCATGAGCAGGCGAAGTAATTCACCAATAGGCAGGTAATATGATGCAACATAGTTCATTCATGTAACATAGCTTAGCAGAGTTGACACTATATTCTAGTTACTATCTTTTAGTCCTAACTTGCCTAATCCTAATGTGCCTATCCACACGCCCGCTGGACTCACCCCTCCGACATCTCTTAGTCCCGAAGCTGAACAGGGCCTGCCCATCAGATGCTAGACGCAGCTCCCAGTCCAGCCGTGGTGTGAGCTCCCAGGGCCACGACAAGCCCTCCTCTGTCCTCTCTGGCAAGGAGCTGCTTCTGCAGGCCAAAGATCCTCGGACCACAGTCTCGGTTAAGGCCAACAGAAATGCTGTCCCTCATTCTGGGTCCTTTGCTTATATGGGTCCTTGGCTGCCCCTCTCTGGCCCCTCCTCCTTCATGCTTGATTCAGATTAGTTACACATTGGTCTTGCTTGGTGTGGATTGGTTACACCTTTGGTCAGTGGTTCCGAGACATGTGCTGGTACTTTACTCTAGCTATTGTTCTATCTCCCATGCCCAGTGTCTGAGCTCTTAGGTATTTTATATTACTCTATCTTGTAAGCCATGCTCCTGACGGTTCCTGTGGTTACGGTCATATGTGTTCTTGCATTGGTTTTATCTCCACATGCCTTTAGATACAAGTTGGTATTGACAATATATTTCTTTAAGTATTTTAGCTGTATTTCAAACCCATTGTTTTTCATTCTAATTATATTCATTATATTAGTATTTTCCAATTATATTCATGTAGTTTTTTGGGTTTTTTTTTTGCCAGTCCTGGGCTTGAGCTCAGGGCCTGAGCACTGTCCTTGGACTTTCTCAAGGCTAGAGCTCTACCACTTGAGCCTCAGCACCACTTCCAGCTTTTTTCTATGTATATGGTACTGAGGAATCGAACCTAGGTCTTCTTGCATGCTAGGTAAGCACTCTACCACCAGGCCAAACTCCTGGCCCCTCATTTAGTATTTTCATATCATATTCATTATTCTAGTATTTTCACATCATATTCATTGTTCTTATTTTCACATTATTATCCCCTGTTCTTTTTTTTTTCTTTTTTTTTATTGTAATTAGTAAAAGGGTTACATGATATTTGCCAGATAGAAGGTGCATTAATTCACATACATTGATACCCTTTCACATGTCTTGGTACCCGTTTCCCTCCCCCCCCACACCCCCCATATTATCCCCTGTTCTACCTTCACATCTTTATGTTCATAACACCCGGTGAAGTGGCTCACACTTGTAATCCTAGCTACTCAGGAGGCTGAAATCTGAGAATCATAATTCAAAGCCATTCAGGGCACTAAAGTCTGTGAGACTCTTATCTCCAATTAATCACTAGAAAATGGGAAGTGGGGCTGTGGCTCAGGGGTTGGGCGGTAGCCTTGAGCTGGAGAGCTCAGGGACAGGGCCCAGGCTCTATCCCTGTGTGGATAGGTGGATAGATGGATGGTGGATGAATGGATGAATGAGTGGATCAATGGTGAGTGGATGGGTTGATGGATGAGTAGATGGGTGCTAGATGGGTAGATAGGTGGATGAATGGATGGTGGATGGAATGGTGGTGGATGGATGGATGGATGGATGGATAGATGGGTGAATGGATGGATGGTAGATGGATGAATGGATGGGTGGGTAGATGGATGAGTGGATGGATGGATGGGTGGATAGGTGGATGGGTTAATGAATTGATGGGTGGATGGAATGGATGGTAAATAGATGAGTGGATTGATGAATGGCTGGCTGGCTGGATGGATGGATGGATAAAACTGGATAGATGAAGGGGGCAGGAGTGTGGCCTAGTGGTAGAATGCTTGCCTAATGCACTAAGACCTGGGTTCCATTTCTCAGTACCATATGCACAGAAAAGCCACAAGTGATTCTGTGGCTCAAATGCTAGAACGCTAGCCTTGAGAAAGCTCAAGAACAGTGCCCAGGCCCTTAGTTCAAGCCCCAGGACTAGCAAAAATAATAATAATAAAGTGGATAGATGGATGAATGGGCAAGTGGATAAATGGTGAATGTATAAGTGGATGGAGGATGGGTAGAGATAGATGGCTGAGTAGGTGAGTGTGTGGGTGGATGGATGGAGGGATGGATGGATTGGTGAATTCATGGATGAGTGAATGGATAAAAGGTGGAAAAGGAGAGAGAGAAGGGATGGTGTCTAAGTAGTTGGATGGGTGGATGGAATGGATGGATGAATGAAAAGACAATGCAGGAGGGAGAGGAATGCCAGCCAGAGGCTCAGGCCTCTGTCCTGACGAGCTGTGGTTGGGTGATGTGAGTCAGACAGCTGCCCCACGGTGAGGAGCGGCTCCACTTCTGGCGTTTTGGGTGATTAATTGAAGATAAGAATCTTTCAGACTTTCCTTCCTGGGCTCGCTTTGAATCTCCATCCTTAGGTCTCAGCCTCTTGAGTAGCTAGGATGACAAGCAAGAGGCACCACTACCTGGCTTTTTGTTGTTGCTGTTGTTTCAAGTTCCTTTTTTTCTCCTCTTTTTTTTTTTTTTTTACTAATTTTGTCTTTTCATGAGACTGGGATTTGAATTCAAGGCCTCATACTTGGTAGGCAGGCATTCTGCCATTGAGCCGTGCCTTTGGCCAAGTGCCTTATTTTTATTTTTATTTTTTTTTGACAGTCATGGAGCTTGGATTCTGGGCCTGGGCACTCGGATTCTGGGCTGGGTTTGAACCTTTATCCTCAGATCTCAGCCTCCTGAGTACTTAGGATTACAGGCATGAGCCACCATGCCTGGCTCAAGTGCCATCTTTTAACCAATCTGGGTCCTCTGTCTTCTCTAGAACAAAGACGAAGTCTAGCAAAGAGTCTAGCAGAGGAAAGGGACAAGACAGTGTGCATGGCTGGGAAGGTGGGCTAGTGGGAGAGTGCTTGCCTACCATGGATGGAGCCCTGGGTTCAATTCCTCAGTACCACATACTCAGAAAAAGCAGGAAGTAGTGCTGTGGCTCAAGTGGTAGAGTGCTAGCCTTGAGTAAAAGAAGCTCAGGGAAGCCAGGCATGAAGGCATACACCTGTAATCCTAGATACTCAGAAGGCTGAGATATGAGGATTGCGGTCAGTCAGGGTATTAAGAGATTCTTATCTGCAATTAACCACCAGAAAACCACAAGTGGCTCTGTGGCTCCAGGGGTAGTGCAGAAGCCTTGAGCTGAAGAGCTCACGGACAATGCTAAGGTCGAGGTCAAGACCCACGACTGACAAAAAAAAAAGTGTGCAAGGAGAACTAGAAGGAATTGTGTGTGTGTGTGTGTGTGTGTGTGTGTGTGTGTGTGTGTGTGTGTGTGAGTCAGGAGAGAGAGAGATGGTAGCATTCTTTTTTTGTTTATCATGGGACTTGAACTCAGGACCTGGGCACGATCCCTGAACTTTTGTGCTCAAAGCTAGTACTCTACCACTTTGAGCCACAGCACCACTTCCAGTTTTCTGGCAGCTCATTGGAAGTAAATGTCTCAGGACTTTCCTGCCAAGGTTGGTTTCAAGCTGTGATGCTCAGATCTCAGCCTCCTGAATAGCTTGGATCACAGGCGGGCGCCATCAACTCCCAGCTGATAGGGGATTTTGCAGGAAGGAAAGGACACGGAGAAGAGAAATGTGTCGTCCAAGTTTATCCAGGCTGGACTCCGGTCTCCTTGGGAAGCTCAGTAAGCCAGAATAACACAGGCCTGGTGCATGGAAATATTCACCAAGGCAGTGTATGATGTAGTGGTAATGGGCAGTGCGCAGATGAGTGGAGGGATGCGGAGGTGACTGTGGGTGGATGGACAGATGAATGGATAGTTCGGTGGATAGAGGACTAGATAGATGGGATAACCGGTGGATGGATGGAGAGCAAGATGGACTGATGGATGGGTGGAGGGACAAGAAGACAGACAGAAGTGTCTGTTCCATGGCCGGGAGTTTGGCCTAGTGGTAGAGTGTTTGCCTAGCATGCAGTAAGACCCGGGCGAACCCAGGTCTTTAGTACCAGGTCTTTCTTTAGTACCACAAACATAGAAAGGCCGGAAGTGGTGCTGTGGGTCAAGTGGTAGGCCTCTAGCCTTGAGAAAGCCCAAGGACAGCATTCAGGCCTGAGTTCAAGCCCAAGGACTGGCAAAAAAAAGCAAGTGTCTGGGACCAGGAGCATGGCCTAGTGGTAGAGTGCTTGCCTAGCATGTACAGAAGACCTGGGTTTGATGCCTCAGTACCACACACATAGAAAAAGCCGAAAGTGGTGCTGTGGCTCAAGTGGCAGAGATCTTGCCTTGAGGCAAAAGCCCCAGGATGGTGCTCAGGCTCTGAGTTCAAGCCCCAGGACTGGCAGAAAGAAGTGTCTGTTACAAGACTGTGTTGAATGGAAATTATCTGAGCAGCTGTGAGAAACAAACAGCCAGATGTTGGTTGGTAATTTGCTAATGAAGTGGCAAAGATAGCTCATTCCACTTTTGGAAGCTCAGAGATCTCAAATAAAGTGGAGTGCAGGAACACAATGGTGTGATCAGAACACAGGCTGCTTCCAGAGCCAAGATCTACTTGTGGAAAACATTTCAGGAAGGTATGCAAAGATGTGGTGACTGGGGGAAGCCTTCTGCTGTATGTGGCTTTCCATCTACTGTATTTTCCATGGGTGGAGGTTTTAGATTATTTGGGTTCTTAAAAATAAACACTAAGCACTGACTGTGGTAAGGTATGCGTACAAAGAAACCATAGCATAGCTGTTTTGAACAAGGGAAGATTTAGCCAGCATGAAAGGCAGGATATGGTGTTTCTCCACTAAAGAGAGTGGAAAGATGAGAGTGGTTGAGGGAACCCCGCTAAGGTGCCCAAGCCAGCTGCCATGTGGAAAAAGGACCCCAGCAGGCCCTCTGCTCAAAAGGGATTCTCCAACCTTCTCTCTAGGGTAGACACACATTGAACAGACAGAGAAACACACAAGAAGACCCCACTCCAAATATATAAAATCACACTAACTGGCCAGGAGCCGGTGGCTCATACTTGTGATTCCAGCTACTCAGCTACTAGCTGAGATCTGAGGATTACACATCAGAGCCAGCCTGAGCAGGAAAGTCGGTGAGACTCTTATCTCTAGTTAACCAAGAAAGATGTGGCGCTCTGGCTCAAGTGGAAAAGCACTAGCCTTAAGCAAAAGGAAGCTCAGCCCTGGACTAGCACCAAAATAAAAGGGGGGAGGGGAGTGTGGCCTAGTGGTAGAGTGCTTGCCTAGCATGCACGAAGACTTGGGTTTGATTCCTCGGTACCACATACACAGAAAAAAACCAGAAGTGGTGCCGTGGCTCAAGTGAAAGCCCTAGCCCTCAGTGCTCAGGCCCTGAGTTCAAGCCTCTGGACTGACAGAAAAAAGAAAAATCAACCAAGACAAATAATAGGTCATGCTGACATACACACAATCAAGACAAATATATTATGCAGACATACACACTCACACACAAATACCTGAACAAGCCAGCCACAGACACCCAAAGAACACAGGAGCCATATGGTCCCAGCTTCCTGGGAGTCACACAACACAGACACACACACACACACACACATGTGCACATATACAAATAATACACACACACAGACAGACACACAATGATCCACTGAGACACACATACAGAGTCAATTACAGATGAATGAGCCATAGACGTAAAAAAGGATGGAGCGCACACACACACACACACACACAGTCACACTCAGGTAGACACTGATACACAGACCTCTAGATGCCATGATAGGCACAGATACGGGAACCTCATAGAGCTTCTCTGCTGGCTGGGGCACATAACCACCAGACATACAATGCCAGCAGTGTGTCTCCCTCCCCCCGGCACCCCTCCCCACTTCCCCCTGTCCTCCTCCCCTCCCCTGCCCTCCTCTTCTCCTCCCCTACCCTACTCTTCCCCCCTCCTTCTCTCCTCCTCTTCCCTCTTCTCAGCCCTCTCCTCCTGCCCTCCTCCTCTCCTCCCCTCCCCTCCCCCTCTCCTTCTCTGTCCTCCCTTCCTTTCTCACAGCAGCTCAGGTCGTTTCCAATCAGCATAGTCCTGTAGCAGACACTTTTTCTTCTTTAATCTGCCAATCCCGGAGCTTGAACCCAGGACCTGAGCACTGTCCTTTGGACTTTCTCAAGACAAGAGCTCTACCACTTGAGCCACAGCACCACTTCTGGCTTTTTCTGTGTATGTGGTACCGAGGAATCAAACCAGGTCTTACTGCAAACACTCTACCACTAGGCCAAACTCCCGGCCATGGAACAGACACTTCTGTCTGTCTTCTTGTCCCTCCACCCATCCATCAGTCCATCTTCCTCTCCATCCATCCACCGGTTATCCCATCTATCTAGTCCTCCACCCCCCGAACTATCCATTCCTCTGTCCATCCACCCACAGTCACCTCCGCATCCCTCCACTCATCTGCGCACTGCCCATTACCACTACATCATACACTGCCTTGGTGAATATTTCCATGCACCAGGCCTGTGTTATTCTGGCTTACTGAGCTTCCCAAGGAGACCGGAGTCCAGCCTGGATGAACTTGGACGACACATTTCTCTTCTCCGTGTCCTTCCCTTCCTGCAAAATCTACATCAGCTGGGAGTTGATGGCGCCCGCCTGTGATCCAAGCTACTCAGGAGGCTGAGATCTGAGCATCACAGCTTGAAACCAACCCTGGCAGGAAAGTCCTGGCACTCCCCCTCTCCCCCACCTCCCCTCTCTCCTGCTCCCCCCTTTCGGGCCCTCCCTCACCTCCCGCCGCCTCCTCCTCCTCCGCGGAGCCCCGGGCGGGGCGCCCCGAGTGCGCAGCGGGCGCCCCCCGGCGGACGGCCGGGGAGAGATGGGGTGCAGAAGGCGGGGACCGAGCGTGGACGAGGCCGGGGTCGGACCGGACAGCGGCGTGGGGCTGGAGAACCGGACGACAGAGGAAGCCCACCCCCCCCGACCTCCCCACGAGCGTGGGGTCCCCGCCGGGCCCCTCGGGCCCGGCTGCTTCCGGCACCGTGGAGAACCCTGGGACCCCAGAGCGCGATTCCCATTGGGCGGCGCCGGCGCGGGAGGGAGGGGGCGGCGGCCGTTGCTGCTCGCAGATCTAAGGGGTTCCTGCCCGCCTAAGTCATGGAGCTGGGCCAGAAAGTGACCGCCGAGGGGTCACCCAACACCTGGGCCAGCCAGAGATCAGCCAGGCTTACCAGCTCCGAAGTGTCTTTGGCTTGTGAGTCTAACAGAAAGGTGGGGGTCTCCCCCCGCTCCCCTCTAGCGTCTTCCCAGGTTTCCGTCCGGAGCCCGATTCCTGTCATTCTCCCCTCCCACTCCCCCCAGCCTCCCAGGCCCTGCCCAGTTCCCCCACGCCTGTCATTCTCCACGGGCCCCGCCCACTCCTCCCCAGCCTCCCAGGCCCTGCCCAGTTCCCCCACGCCTGTCATTCTCCACAGGCCCCGCCCACTCCCCCCCCAGCCTCCCAGGCCCTGCCCAGTTCCCCCACGCCTGTCATTCTCCACGGACCCCGCCCACTCCCCCCCCAGCCTCCCAGCCCCTGCCCAGTTCCCCCACGCCTGTCACTCTCCACAGGCCCCGTCCACAGTCCCAGTCATCACCCTCCAGTTGACTCTGCATTCCTGTCCCTCCCACTTCCTTGTCATTCTCCCTAGACCCTTCCCACTTTCCAGATCGAGTTCAGGAAAGGATCTTCCCTCCCACTTTCCTGTCAGTCTCCCTAAGCTCTGCCCCTTTTGTTCCACCCTCCCATGACCCAGGTCCCATCCACAAAGATCAGACCCACTTCACGCCCTTGGCATGAGACAGAACTCCCTAACATGATGAGAAAGGTCTCAGTGTCCCCGGTCCCCTTTCCTTCCTTGGGGGAGTGCCCTCCCCCCCCCCACACACCCGTCCTTCTAGGGAATGACCTTAACAGGGCCATCTTCCCAGCCCACTTCTCTCCCTCTGGCTCAAGAACTCTAATCCCAGCTGGGGTGGCACGGCCGCCCCCTGGCCTCCATTCTCACCCCCTTAGCATCTTCACCACCACCATCACCACGCACTGTCAAGGCTGTGAGCAGAGGCAGAGCACCCCCACCCGATCCACTGCTGGGCTCCAGGACCTCCACGATCTTGGTGGCACTGGACCTGTTCTGTGTGATGCTGGGTGAGCCCCACTCCCCAGTCACACAATCTAAGGGTTTATGGGAAGGTGGGGGGGCTGTGCTCACAGCTGTGTATCTGATTTGTCGCCTGGCTCTTTGGGCGGTGTGTGTGTGTGTGTGTGTGTGTGTGTGTGTGTGCTGTGTTTGCACCAGGGTTTCTGTGTGACTGATGTGTGTATAGCTGGTGCTCACTGCGTGCTCACAGTGTAGACTAGGTCTGTGTGTCTCTGGATTTCCCTCAGTGGCTGTGTGGACACACATGTCTAACCACACACACACACATCACATCCTCACCTTATTCCCCACAGGCTGATGCCATGTCTCTCCCCCTCCCCCTGCAGTGAGCATTCCCTCCTTGCTGATTGAGAATGGCTTGGTGGCGCCTCACTTGCAGGGCTTCTTCTGCAATGACACTAGCATCAAGTACCCTCGGGTATCACACTATGTCATTGAGGATTCCGCTATCACCACCATAGGCTTCTTCATCTTCATCTTCATGGTAAGAGGTGGCCTGGGGCTACCACCAGACGTAAAGCAGCTGTAAGAATGGGGTGTTGGGATCTGCCTGATTCTCATCACCCAACACTTTCATGGTCCACTGGACCTCTCCCCTCCCCGACCTAGGGCCATTTCTGGAAGTCCCTGCCTGGAGCAATTTTTGAAAACAAAAACAAACAACCTTTTGGCCATTCCTGTGTAGACTTCCTTGATTGACTTGACTTAAACCTTGGACTCCTTACTTTCCTTGTTCCATTTGGTGCTCCTCGGCCCCCCTCTCCACAGATGAGTAAAAATCTGGTCAGGTCTGTGGAGGCCTCTGCCCCATCTTCCGTTTTGCCCCCTTCATCTTTCCTAACACTGGAAGCTCAGGCTGGTGTATGCCATAGATGGAGCCTGCCTCTGAGAAAGAGGTAAGGCTGGGTCCTGGGTGACTCAGAAAGTCACCCTGTCAACAGGGAAATATCCTGCCTCTTTCTCTGGGTGAAAAGGGAAAGTCTCATTATTCCTAGTTATCTGAAGGACATCTGTCCTTCCCTGTCTGCCGAGTAACCGGAAATCCCACCCTTTTCACATGAGGAACCGGAAATTCTGCCTATGCCTGGCATTCGATAAGGAGATGCCCCAACCCTTTTTCCTGGCTAAACAGGAAGTCACCACCCTTTTCAGACATAGAAAAGGAAATTCTCTGTGTGCTTTAAAATAGGGAGACCTCCCACCCTCTTCTCTTGGTGGAATGGGAAGCCAGGACTCTTTGCTATTGGTGCAGGCAGGAGGTGGGAAAAGTGGAAAGGGAACTTACCAGTCCACTCAGCCCCCACAAAATGTGGTCTTGGCCCCCCCATCCCTTGTCCCCACAGATCAGCCTGGGAGAGATGATTCTAGTGTGGGGCCTGCCCCTGGGCTCACAGGCCACGGTGACCACCTACTTGAGTCTGGTCTACAAACAGCTGGGCACCTTCATCTTTGGCGCCATGGCCAGCTCCTCCCTGACTGGAATCGCCCAGATCACCACAGGACACTTGCGACCCCACTTCCTCGCTGTGTGCCTGCCAGATCCTACCACCTTCAGCTGCGAGGGCAGCTACATAGCCAACTACACGTGCACCGGGAACCCCTCCGACGTCCTGGAGGCCAGGCGAGTGGGGCTCTGGACTCACAGGAAGCCGCCCCAGTCGTGCCCTGCCTCCCTCATCCTCACACTAATCGCAGCCCTCCTCCCTGTCCACCTCCCAGGAAATCCTTCTACTCTGAGCAAGCCTCCTTCGGGATGTACTGCACAGTGTATCTGGTGGTAAGTGAGAGAGAGGGAGATCAGAGAACACTCCATTGTGCCCTTGGCCTCCCCCTCTCCCTCCTCACCCCTGCTCCTCATCCCCCATCACGCCCATGGTGCCCACAGCACCAGGCACTGCTTGCTCGGAGCACACAGTGTGTGTGCTTCCTTCACAGTGACAAAGGATTCTGTCCTCTGAAGCTTCATTCAGCATCCCTGTCCCCTCCCCACAGCTGCAGAGGGGCCCTGCCAGGCCATTAGACCCAGTGGGGACAGGAGGGAGCTTTGAGAAAGGGCTGGTGGTGTCAGAAAGTCCAAGTCACAAAGCAGCTTGTGCTTCCAATGGTGATCAAAACCCTAGGTGACACGGGCCAGGACTGCACAGGGTTTTCAGGCCTGAATTCCCAGACGCATCGATGTGTGCCATGGGGTCTGATAGCACTCTTTGGGCCTCTGTTTTCACATCTGTCAAATGAACACTTTCCACGCTTCTGGCTGTGATTGCAAAGAGACAGCATAAATAGGCCAGAAGACACAGCCTAAGTGTGTTCTTTTGTTGTTTAGGTTTGTTGTGGTTGTTTGTTGTTTTGTTTGGTGGCACTGGAGATGCTAAACTACTAACTGCCCACCACTGAGATGCACCCCCAGTCCCAAATATCACTACCATTATTTATTTGTGTGTGTGTGTATGTGTGTGTGTGTGTGTGTGTGTGTGTGTGTGTGTGTGTGTTTGTGTGTTGCTCCTAGGGCTTGAATTCAGGGCCTGAGAGTTGTCCATTAGCTTTTTCACTCAAGGCTAGCACTCTACCACTCAAGCCACAGCCCCACTTCTGGCTTTTTGGTGATTAACTGGAGATAAGACTCTCATGGAGTTTCCTGCCCAAGCTGGCTTCGAACCATGATCCTCAGATTTCAGCCTCCTGAGTAGCTAGGATAACAGGCATGAGCCACCAAAGACCAGCTAGCTGTAATTTACTGATAAAATCAAAATGCCTTCTCCTCTTTCCCAGAGTGGACTGGGGGCCGGAAAGGTGCACCTGTCACCATACTCAGTCACAGGACAGAAAGGTGTCCTATCATGGTTGGTTCCCTCCCCCATCTGTCACCTTTGCTCACAGACAGAGTCCACAGTACTCTCCCAGGCTTTGCAGAATGTTCTAGGCCTCTAGAATTTCTCACATGCCGTGGCATCTCCCAGGAAACAGTAGCCACTTTCTGCTCCCAGCAAGGAACTTGAATAAGCTAGTATTTTTAAAAGAGAACTTGTTTGTTTTCCTTTTGGTGTCTTGTGGCATGGGCTCACTTTGTAGCTCGGGTGGCCTGGAACGCTCAATCCTCTGCCTCAGTCTCTAAGTGCTGGATCACAAATTGGCATCACCTAGCTAAAATAAGAACTTTTTTGCTTTTTGTTTTGCATTCCAAAGTCAGAAATCCAATCTGCTTTGCTAGTGTGTGTGTGTGTGTGTGTGTGTGTGCGCGCGCGCGCGCATGCCAATACTGGGACTTGAACTTAGAGCCTAGATGCTGTCCCTTAGCTTTTTCTGCTCACTCTAACACTTGAGCCACAGCACCTCTTCTAGATTTTGGCTAGTGAACTGGAGGTAAGAGTCTTATAGATTTATCTCCCAGGACTGGCTTTGACCGCGGGTCTCAGTTTCCTGAGTAGCTGAGATTACAGGGGTAGCCACTTGTACCCAGCTGCTTTGCCTTTTGAAGGTTCTTTGAAAAGACCCTCCCAGTTTGGGAGGAGAGGTTCAACACTGTCTGATGGACGGATAGGTTTTGCAATGCTAGGGATCAAATCCTAGACCTGACCTTGAACCTCACACCTGCTAGGCATGTTCTCTGCCACTCCAGAGCACCAACCTGACCTTCAGCCCTGGTTTGAGGGGTCCCTGGAACATTGCTGGGCATCAGACCCACCCAACAAGCATGGAAACGCCTCAGCCATCTCCCAGCACTCTGACACAGGAGAATGATAAAACTCTTACAATGATGGATGACATCACTGATACCTTTTTCCTGTGCCGATTACCTTTCCACAGGAAACTCAGCAGCATATGTCCTTTGACAGTTTTAAACTGCCAGGGCCCATAGACAGGTGTTCACAAAGGAAAAAAAAAAGGACCAGGAGTTTGACCTAGGGGTAGAGTGCTTGCTTAGCATACACAAAGACCTGGGTTCAATTCCTTGGTACCTCATATATAGAAAAGCCAGAACTGGTGCTGTGGCTCAAGTGGTAGAGCACTAAACTTGAAGAAAGCCCAAGGACAGTGCTCAGGCCCTGAGTTCAGCCCCCAGGACTGTCCAAAACAAAAAAAAATGTGTGTGGTGTCTCACACCTATAATTCTAGCTACTCAGGAGGCTGACATCTGAGGATCTTTGTTCAAGGCCAGCCCGGGCACTAAACTCTACGAGACTCTTATCTTCAATTAACCACCAGAAAACCGGAAGTGGGGCTGTGGCTCAGGATAGGGCCTTGAGCTGAAGAGCTCAGGGACAGCTGATGTGGGCGTGGCTCCATGGTTGGGGCAGGGTTCCAGCGGGTGGGGGCGTGGCTCGAGGGTCAGGGGCGTGGTCTCGGGATGGAACACCTGCCTTGCAAGCTCAAGGCCCAGAACTTCAAACCTCAGTACCTGTCCCCAGCCAAATGTAAAGCAGCAGTGCCTCTCTCACTGTGGACCACCTGGGTCCTCAAGTTTCTGTTCCCTGGTCCCCCCCAGCTCTATGTGCAGGCCCGCTACTGGGGAAAGAGGTACAGGCTCCTGCGGCCCACCATCCAGTGCTGCTTCCTGTTCATGGCCCTGCTACTTGGCTACTCACAGACCCGGAATCACCAGCACCACCCTTTGGACACCATCACCGGGTTCCTGCAAGGAGCCTTGATGGCTCTGTGGGTGGTAGGCCTCGCTGGGGGGCGGGAATACCAGAGTACCAGGATGAGGCCGCCTGGGCCAGGGCTGGCCGGCAGCACACGCCCCATCCCGTCTCCCCTTCTTTGCCACAGGCTTTTTATATCGCTGGGCTTTCTACATCCCAAGCAACTTCAAATCCCGGCACACCCAGAAGTTAGAAGGCCACCATCTGTTCCCAGCACCCCAGCCCCACCCCCAACCCCTCCGAGAGCTCCTGGGACCCCCAAGGATGCCGTGATAGAAAGGCGGGGAAGATTCCTGAAGACCCTGGAATTGCCCAGGGAGCTGCACTGTGCAGGTGAGCTGATCCAGGAAGCTGCACATGTCAGATGCCGAGTCTATACCCCGATTCAGTGGGTGACGCCCCAACTTTTTGGATCCCACAGGAAAACCCAGTCTCTTAAGAGCAAATTCACACAGTGAATCAGTCCTAGCAGGCGACTTGCTATTTATACTCTTGTTATTTTGTTTTGTAGTTAAAAAAAAAAACCTCTTGATATATTTTTAAAAATTAAGAAACAGAGTTTATGCATTCTTGTTTACACATTCACATTCACATTCTTCTGGTGGGCTCTTATTCCAGGGCATGAGGTCTCTGTGACAAATTGTAACAACACATGGCCAATAAGCTTGAAATTCTAAGTTGTGGTCAGCCAGCCAGGGCACTGCTAATGGGTACCAGCCGTTGCCTTGTGACATGTCCAGTAATGTCCCCAGTCTCCTCCCACTCCATGCCAAAAATGCCTCCAAAGGAGGTGTCCCAGAGTAGCTGGGTATGGTTGTCACACCTGAAATCCCAGCATTCAGGAAACCAAGGCAGTAGGGTTGCCAGTTCCAAGCCAACTTGGGCTGCACAGTAAGATTCTGTGAAAGATGCAAAGACAGAAGAGTGGGAGGGAGGGAGAGAAGAAGAAAAAGAAATATTCTTTCAAGGAGCTGGGAGTGTGGCCTAGTGGTAGAGTGCTTGCCTAGCAAGCCAGAAGTTGGACCAGGAGTTTGGCCTAGTGGTAGAGTGCTTGCCTAGTGTGCACAAAGACCTGGGTTCAATTCCTTGGTACCACATACTTAGAAAAAGCCAGAAATGGTGCTGAGGCTCAAGTGGTAAAGTTTTAACCTTGAGAAAAATCCAAGGACAGTCCTCAGGCCCTGAGCTCAAGCCCAGGACTGGGGGAAAAAAAAAAAAGAATAATCTTAAAAAAAAGAAAGAAAGAAAGAAAAGGAAAGGAAAAGCCTTGGGGCCGGGAGTTTGGCCTAGTGGCTAAAGTGCTTGCCTAGCATGCATGAAGACCCGGGTTCGATTCCTCGGTACCACATACATAGAAAAAAGCCGGAAGTGGTGCTGAGGCTCAAGTGGTAGAGCTCTAGCCTTGAGAAATCCAAGGACAGTGCTCAGGCCCTGAGCTCAAGCCCAGGACTGGCAAAAAAAAAAAAAGGAAAAGCCGGAAGTTGGCAAGCACAGTGGCTCCCGCCTGTAATTCTAGCTACATGAGAAGCTGAGATCTGAGGATCAAAGTTCAAAGCTAGCCCAGGAACTAAAGAATGTGAGACTCCTATCTCCAATTATCCACTAGAAAACTGGAAGTGGTGCTTGGCTCAAGGGGTAGGGTGGTAGCTTTGAGCTGAAGAGCTCAGGGACAGTGCCCACACCCAAAATTCAAGTCCCACAACCGAAAAAAAAAGAGCTGGAAGTAGTGTTGTGGCTCAAGTGATAGAAAGAAAAGAGAAAGAAGTATTCCTTCAAAAGTACCCAATGCACAAAGAGCCTGGAAGTGTGGATCAAGATGACTCAAGTGGCAGAGTGCCTGCTTTCAGCCCAGCTGAGAAACTGGTTATCTTTCTCTCTCTCTCTCTCTTTTTTTTTTTTTTTTTTGTCTTTTGTGGGGCTCAAACTCTGGGCCTGGGCACTGCCCTAGCACCGAACATAAATACATATGTAAATAAATACACGCATCAATACTAAAAGGACTGTATGTGGGGAAAGGGGTCCCCCTTGACTGTGAGGCTGAGCAGAGTTTTGTTGGAGTGAAAGGCTCTCATCAGCTCAGTCCTCCCCCCCCCGCCCACGCCCGACCCCGCGTGACCCCATCCCTAGCCGATCGGGAGTGGGGGGACTCTCTGCACCCCCATAATCCCCATCAGTTCCCATGAGCATCCTTAGCTACCCAGGTCAGGAAAAAATAGACACGGTTTTATGTAATCTCCGGGCCAGGAGTCCAGCCACCCCCAGACACACCCCAAAACCGCACTGCCGCTCGGGGGGACCCCACGGTGGCCCCTTCCCCTACCAGCCAAAGCAAAGCCAGGGGCTTTGCGTGCAGGGAAACTGAGGCAGGTGCTGTAGGACTCGGATTTCCCTGCGCGCTTCCCTCCTCCCCCCCCTCCGCATGCCAGGGTTGGGGTGGGAGGGGGTCGGGGCCTCCAGGCCGCCCCCTCTCCACCGTGGTGGATACCCGAGGATGGGAGGGGGGGTTCCCAGCACAAACCCCGGCCCGGCGCGGGTCCCCGGGGCCAGGCGAGGCGAGGGGCGGAACCGGCGGGGCGAGGGCGGGGCGAGGGGCGGCGCCGGCGAGACGAGGGGCGGGGTCGGCTTTGAGAGAAGGGCGGGGCCGGCGGGCCAGGGGGCGGGGGCCTGCGTGTGGGTGGGCGGGGCGAGGGGCGGGGCCTCCTGGACGGGGGCGGGGCCGGCGGGCCCGGCCGTGACGCGGCCCCGCCCGCCCCCACATAAAACGGCGCCCGGGGCGCAGGAACCCAGCGCCTCCGTCGCCGCTGCTGTCACCACCACCTCCTCCTCTGTCACCGCCGCCGCTGCTGCCGCCGTCCACCTTCGCGCAGACCCCGACGCCGCCGCCATGCGCGAGATCGTGCACCTGCAGGCCGGCCAGTGCGGCAACCAGATTGGCGCCAAGGTGCGCGGGGGTCAGAGGGGAGGGCAAGGGGTCCCCGGGAGGCCAGCGACCCCCCGCCCCGTGCTGGGGACCCAGCCAGTCTGGAAACAAAGAGGCCGGATGGGGGGGACGGGAAACCATCATCGCCTGCCCGCTGGACACAGCTGGCCGCGCAGCTGACCATGGCTCCTCTGCGCACAAAGAGACGCACTCCCTCCCCCCTCCCTCCTCCTCCCCCTCCTCTTCTTCTCCTTCCCCTTCCTCTCCCCTCCCCCTCCCTCTCCCCTCCCTTCTCCTCCCCCTCCTCCTCCTCCTCCTCTTGTCCTTCCTCCTCATCCCCTCCTTCCTCCTCCCTGAAGGATGCCAACTGCCTCACCCTGCCCCCATCTCTTCTTTCTTGCTACCTCATCCTCACCATCTCTCTAGATTCCACCCCCCCCCACAATCCACCCATCCTGAGGGAGAGGACCCGGCTGGGAAGGTGGCTGAGCACTCTGAGAGCTGGGCCATCAGGCCACCTTCCCCCCTACCCCCATTCTCACCCTGTCCCGTGATGCCACCTCCAGTTCTGGGAAGTGATCAGTGATGAACATGGCATCGACCCCACCGGCACCTACCACGGAGACAGCGACCTGCAGCTGGAAAGGATTAACGTGTACTACAACGAGGCCACAGGTAGAGGGGTGCAGGAGGGGGGCTGCCTGCTGGCATGGGGGTGCCGGCAGGCTAGGAGGAGCTAGATGCTCCCCCCACACACACTCCCTGCCCTGGCCTGCAGTTCCTGGCGCTCACCCCAGCCTCACCCGTCCATCTGCTGATCTGCAGGGGGGAACTATGTTCCCAGAGCCGTGCTGGTGGACCTGGAACCTGGCACCATGGACTCCGTCCGTTCTGGGCCCTTTGGCCAGATTTTTCGGCCAGACAACTTCGTGTTTGGTGAGTCACAGCTTGGAACATAAGGAAAGGACCCCCTTTAATCCCTTCCTTCCCTTGACCCAAGTGGGGGGGGGCTGGAATCTGTGTAACTCCAATCCCAGAGTGCACAGGGGCAGCAAGGATATGGGGGGGGCTGAGGAAACACTCATACAGAAGAAGGGTTCAAGGAAGAGATGATAGAGGGGCCACTTGAACTCAAAACCTTGGCACTGCCCCTTAGCTCTTTTGCTCAAGGCTGGCACACTACCGCTTGAGTCATGGCTCTATTTCTGGCTCTTGGCTGGTTAATCAGAGATAAGAATGTCACAGATTTCTCTGTAATTGTCAGATCTCTGTCTCTTGAGTAGCAGGGATTATAGGTACGAGCCATTAGTACTGGGCAACGTGTACAATTTTAATGGTTTTTTTTTTCTGTGCAAGCACTCTATTTTCAAGCTCTATCCTCAGCCTGATTATTATTTTGATATTGCTACTATCATCCAATTACTGGGGTAGTTACAGGTCTCATCAATTCCTTGCATGTGCTGGGCATTGGTGGCTTCTCCTTGTAATCCTAGTTACTTAAGAAGCTGAAATCTGAGGATAGGGTTCAAAGCCAGCCCTGGCAGGAAAATCTGTGAGACTCTTTTCAAGGAAATTCCCCAAAACCCCCAGAAGTGGAGCTCATGGTTCAAGTGGTGGAGCACTAGCCTTGAGGGAAAAAACTAAACAAACATAAAATAACAACAAAAACCCATCCTTCATGTCTCTTCATCTCCTCAGGCCAATCCGGAGCTGGCAACAACTGGGCAAAGGGCCACTACACTGAGGGCGCCGAGCTGGTGGACGCTGTCCTGGACGTGGTGCGGAAGGAGGCGGAGAGCTGCGACTGCCTGCAGGGCTTCCAGCTGACACACTCGCTGGGCGGGGGCACGGGCTCGGGCATGGGCACGCTGCTCATCAGCAAGATCCGAGAGGAGTTCCCCGACCGCATCATGAACACCTTCAGCGTCGTGCCCTCGCCCAAGGTGTCGGACACGGTGGTGGAGCCGTACAACGCCACCCTCTCCGTCCACCAGCTGGTGGAGAACACGGACGAGACGTACTGCATCGACAACGAGGCCCTGTACGACATCTGCTTCCGCACCCTCAAGCTGACCACCCCCACCTACGGGGACCTCAACCACCTGGTGTCGGCCACCATGAGCGGGGTCACCACCTGCCTGCGCTTCCCGGGCCAGCTCAACGCTGACCTGCGCAAGCTGGCCGTGAACATGGTGCCCTTCCCCCGCCTGCACTTCTTCATGCCGGGCTTCGCCCCCCTGACCAGCCGGGGCAGCCAGCAGTACCGGGCCCTCACGGTGCCCGAGCTCACCCAGCAGATGTTCGATGCCAAGAACATGATGGCCGCGTGCGACCCTCGCCACGGCCGCTATCTGACGGTGGCCGCCGTGTTCCGGGGCCGCATGTCCATGAAGGAGGTGGACGAGCAGATGCTGAGTGTGCAGAGCAAGAACAGCAGCTACTTTGTGGAGTGGATCCCCAACAACGTGAAGACGGCCGTGTGCGACATCCCCCCTCGTGGCCTCAAGATGGCTGCCACCTTCATCGGCAACAGCACGGCCATCCAGGAGCTGTTCAAGCGCATCTCAGAGCAGTTCACGGCCATGTTCCGGCGCAAGGCTTTCCTGCACTGGTACACCGGCGAGGGCATGGATGAGATGGAGTTCACCGAGGCCGAGAGCAACATGAACGACCTGGTGTCCGAGTACCAGCAGTACCAGGACGCCACGGCCGAGGAGGGCGAGTTTGAGGAGGAGGCCGAGGAGGAGGTGGCCTAGGCCCCCCACGACCCCCACCCCACCTTTATGCAAGGCTCTGACCCGCCCCCCCACATTCTCCTCCCACCCAGACTAATTCACCTCTGACCCCCAAGATCCCAAGCACACCCCTTTATCTAGACCCTAGCAATCCTTTCAGAGCAATGTCACTTGTGGTCACTTAAGCACTGACCCTTGGCTAACCACTGACCCTACCACCTGGCTTTATCTCCAACTCCTCTGGAGCTCTTCCAGTGGGGAGTTGTGAACCCTAGTTTACCTCATCTGACTCTGCAAACCCTGCTTTTAATTCCATAATCCCCCTGTACCCTGAAACACCCCTCTCAACCCCATTATAAATTTAGGCCTAGAAGTCCTGGCTTGCTTTCCATTTTTTTCTTTTAACTTGTTCTCTCTCCCTCTCTCTCTCTCTCTCTCTCTCTCTCTCTCTCTCTCTCTCTCTCTCTCTCTCTCTCTCGCTCTCTCTCTCTCTCTCTCTCGCTCTCTCTCTCTCTCTCTCTGAAAACTGCTTCACTTGGATCTCCCATTAGCTCTCCTCCCTTCTCTTTCCCTACTCCAGGAGCACTGATGGGGAGAGAGAGAAAAAGGCTTAAAGCCCAGAAAGGAAGGCCCTCCCCTCTGCCCACCCCACCCTGCCGTCTCTTGTCTCACCTTCTGCCCCCATCAATAAATTAACTCTTGCCTTGACATGTTTCTGCAGAGTTCATTTACTTGTTTACTTATATTGTGCCAGTACTGGAACTTGAATGAACTCAGGGGCCTGGGTGCTGTCCCTGAGCTTTTGTACTCAAGACTGGTGCTCTATCACTTGAGCCACAGCTCCACTTCCGGCTTTTTAGTGGTTAATTGGATGAAGAGAAACATCTCACAAACTTTTCTGCCTCAGTTGGCTTTGACCCTCCATCTCAGCGTCTTGAGTAGTTAGGATTGCAGGACTGAGCCACCAGCAACTGGCTGTATAGTTATTTTTGTGATTGGTGTTGTGTGTGTGTGTATTTTGAAACAAAGTCTCACTCTGTAACCCCGGCTTGCATTGAACTCATGGCCCTCTTGCCTCTACCTCCTAAGGGCTGGAATCACAGACAGGCGGTACCATGCCCAGCTCCAGAGGTCATATAGCAATGAAAAGTTCTAAGCTAAGGGGCAGAGATTTTAGTAGACCAAGCATTGCCCCTCACTCGCCATAACCTATGAGGCCCCTCAGATTTGCCTTCCTCCAGCTCCAGCTTCTTTAATCCATGTGTGCATCCACTACTTCCTGGCTAAGTGTGTACAGACCCCCAAGAGGTCGGGGCCTAGTTCCCTCCAGGCCCCTGGGTTCCCTCCCCTTGAGCTCCCTCTAGTGGTCCTCCAAGGTACTGCCTCCCACAGGAAAAGATCAAAGCCAAGAAGGTTGAAAAGAGGAAGCATTTTCAGCAGACTTTGAGTCCTCAGCTGCAGGCACAGACTAAAAAGAGACAAGAGCCTGGTGTGACACCAGGGGCAGGGGCATTGTGGCCCATCCTGGCAGAATGAGGGTGAAAATCTGGCCTGTGAACCCACCCCACTTTTTACCTAAGCCATTGCAGACAAGGCTAGGAAGCAGGGGTGTCTGGGTTTCTCACAGTGGGTGGGGGCAGAAGCCTCCATCCGTCCCCGGACGTCACCCGAGAAACTTCCTCTGTCAGCCACACAGGAAGCTGAGCCGGCTCAGGGCCCAGTCCTGAGCAAGGACCCCCCCCCCTCCCTTGGGAAAGAGCCCAGCCCTGCAAGGACCATGGGCTCCAGAGCTGAGTAAGAAATGACCCCTTTCCTTCAACCTTTGAAGCCAGATTCCCAGGCCTGCTCTGGGGCTGAAGGGAGCTGGGCCAGGGGGAGGGAGTGGTGGAGGAAGGCTCGGGAGGTGCAGTGTGTCACAGGGGCAGACAGCAACATGGGGCCAAGGCTGTTCTCAGCTCCCCTCCTCTCTTCTTCCCTCCCTTTCTGGCTCTGGCTGTGTGTGGATGTTGACTGCCACTAGAGAAGCACATCCCCCAGTCAGGGAGGGCTTCTTGGCTTTCTGAGTTGTGGTTTGGGGGGGATGTCAGCAGGATGGATGACGAAGGGTGAGGGTAGGCATGTGTCTGCAGGAGTGGGGGGGGTCGGGCATCGCTGGTGGGTATTGAGGATGAGATGCTGGAAACCACATGTTCAGGATTGTGTGTATAGCTAATTTCGAACCGGCATCTGGCTGGCTGTCTCTTGGAGCCTAAGTCCCAGTGTTCTCTGTGACTCTGCGATGTGGGGGGCAGAGGAGGAAACCAAGGTTGTGGGATTGGAGAGGAAAAAGCCAGAGCAACCTGTTTGCCTTCCTCTGGTAAGATCTAGGATGTCTGATAACCCATGAAATCTGACACTGAGTCACACAAACAACAGTGCTCACACAAGGATGCAAGAAGAGGGAGAAATGGAGCCAAGTGCCACGGCTCATAAGTGTCATTCTGGCTACTCACGACGCTGAGATCTGAGATCTGGCTACTCAGGATGCTGAGATTTTCCTGCCCAGGCAGGACCCTTATCTCCAATTAACTAGCAAAAAGCCAGATGTGGAGTTGTAGCTCAAGAAGAGTGCTAAGCTAAAGAAAAACAAAGAAACAAAAAGCTCTGGGACAGTGCCCAGGCCCTGAGTTCAAGTTCCAGGACCAGAATAAAAATGGGGCCAGGAAACATGATTTACCCACATCTGGGCTGCCACTCATACTCTAGGCCCACCCTTCAACATCACAGGATAAACCTGTTGTTTCCAGCAGACTTAATCACATGCACACACACACACACACACACACACACACACACACATATACAGAAACAATCCTCTGTACCCCCAAATACCCTCTCTGCTCACATTCCATAGAAGAGATCCCCCCACTGTGTTTGACTGGTTCTTCGAAGCGGCTTGTCCAGTCTCCCTGCAGGATGGTGAGGGGGGAGCCCTGGGGAGGCACGGGGTGTGTGTGGGGGGGTAATAGGTAATGGGAAAGGTGGTCTGAATACTCTGTTCTACCTACAGATCCCCCCATCCTTCGGCAGTTCCCCCCAGACTTCAGGGACCAGGTATTCGGGCGGGCACCTTGTTCCTCCAGACACAGACAGTCCCACAGAGGGAAGGGGCTGAGTGTCCCCCCACAACCCCCAAGGGGCAACTGTACTTCTCACCCCACCCCCTGCAGGATGCCATGCGGATGGTACCCAAGTTCTGCTTCCCTTTCGATGTGGAAAGGTATGGAGGAGAGCAGAGATCTGGGGACCCCAATGATGATATAGTCAATGACTCCAGAAGCCTGGAGACCTAAGAAACCCTGACAATGAGACTCTGACAACTAGGGACCCCCACACACAAAGAGACCCAAGGATGGAAAGACCCAGGAATCCAGGGAATCAGGGACCCAGGAAACAGAAATTCAGGAATCCAAGAACTTGGATCCTCAGAACCCAAGGCTTAGGGTCTGGGTGAACTCAAACTCAGATACCCACAGAACCAAAGATCCAAAGGCCTAGGAATCAAAGGCCCTAAATACCAGGGATTCAGGTAGTGAGGATTTGAGGGACCCACATACTTGAAACCCCAACTATCAAGTACCTTTGAAAATACCTGGACTCAGATACCAAAAACACTACGGGAAACTGTGCCCCAGGGGGCAATCAGTGGGCATCATATTAGAAGCCTGTGGTAAGGGCTAGTGGGAGTGGGGGGGGGGGGTGTGGAACCTCAAGTCTCTGAGAGCCTTTCCCTCCTCCAGGGAGCCCCCCAGCCGTGCAGTCCAGCACTTCACCTTTGCCCTCACCGACCTGGCTGGCAATCGCAGATTTGGTTTCTGCCGACTGCGGGCTGGGGCCCAGAGCTGTCTCTGCATTCTCAGGTCTGAGATGGTGGAGGGCCTTGGGTGAGGATCTTGGGATGGGAATGGGAGCAGGGCCTGGGCCGTAGGTCACATCAGAGACCCTGTCTCTTCTCTCTGCAGCCACCTGCCATGGTTTGAGGTGTTCTACAAGATACTGAACACAGTGGGAGACCTGCTAGCCCAGGACCAAGTGAGACCAACTCTCCTCTCACTCCTGTGGGGAGCCCCCAGCTAGCCCCCTCCAAACCTGATCCCCTCTACTCCTCCCTGGCTCACCCAGCCTTAGAATCAGAATCCCACCCTCCTCCAGGTCTCCCAGGCTGAAGAACTACTCCTAAACCTTCTGCAGAGCCCTCCATCTGGGCCCCGGGACTCCATGGGACTGGAGCTGGTGAGGAACCCCAAACTCTAGGGTGCAGGGAAGACATTAGGTGGATGGGGAGGTTGAACTCCAACCCTCAGGATCACACAGGTGAACTTGACCCCTCGGCCCCAGGGCAACGGCTCCCCTGCACTTGGGAACAGCAGGATGGGGAGCAAGGCTAGGGATCCCCAAAGGTTGAGCACGCCCAAGTGAAGCCAACACCCTTCCCCCAATGATTCTGACCCCCCCCCCAACTAATGTCTTCACCAGCTTTCCTGCTTTGTGGCTCCAGACTCAGACTGCCTGCCATCTATTCCTGAGAATGTAAGGAGGACCCCAGAGGGAATTCCGGGGACAGACACCGGTCTCTTACCACAGAAGGGCATGACAGCTCCTGGTCACCTTGCCCCCCCTCCCGACACACACCTTGTTTCCTTAGAGGAACCTAACGGAGCTGGTCGTGGCCATCACGGGCGAGAACATCCTGGGTCTGTTCGCTGCGCTCCTGGCTGAGAGAAGAGTCCTGCTCACAGCCAGCAAGCTCAGCACGGTGAGGCGGTGACACCGGGATGGGATGGGGGAGAGGGGGTGGTGCCTAGCTAGCTGGTGAGGACCAGAGAGCAAAGTCCTGCTCCCGGCTTAGCCCGCGCCCCCCTCCACACCAAGGCGGGGAGAGTTCGAGCCAGCTACGGTGTAGCTTCTCCTCTTTGCAAGAACAGAGCCTAGACTCCACCCACTGCGGGTCTGGCCCCGCCCCCTAGGGGGAGGAAGGAAACCTGCCAGAGCGAAGCCACAGCCCCGCCCACCAGGAGGGGAAGGGGTGGGGTTTTAATGCTGGCTCCACCCCCGAGGGCGTGGCCAGGACAGGCTGAAAATCTCAGCTCCACCCCTTAGAGGGAGGAATTTGAATCAGCCGAGTTCTGACTCCACCCACTCGGAAGCACAGCACAGCCCCTCCCTTGCTAGGCCTGGGGAATTCATTCCGGGACCCCCACAGGCACCCTTTGAAAAGATCTCTTGTTCGGGCTGGGAATGTGGGTAGAGTGTTTGCCTAGCTTGTATGAAGCCCTGGGTTCCATTCCTCACTGCCGCATACACAGAAAAAGCTGGAAGTGGTGCTGTGGCTCCAGCAAAAGAATCTTAGGGACAGTGCCCAGGCCGAGTTCAAACGCCAGGATGGGCAAAAAAAAAAAAACCCAAAACAAACAAAAACAAATAAAACTAAGCCGTCCTCTCAATAACTTTACCTTTGAGGAGTAGGGGGGAGGGGAACCAGCCCCATAGCAAAGCCCTGGTCTCTTCTCAGTATGCCTAAGAAAAAGGGAGAAGCCGGGCGCAGTGGCTCACGCCTGTCATCCTAGCTACGCAGGAGGCTGAGATCTGAGGATCAAGGTTCAAAGGATCAAAAGAACCTGAGACTCTTATCTCCAGTTAACCTCTAGAAAACAGAAAGGGCGGTAGCCTTGAGCTGAAGAGCTCAGGGACAGCACCCAGAGTTCAAGCCCCATGACAATAAAAAAGAAAGAAAGAAAGAAAAATTTTAAAAAAAGAAAAAGGAGGAAAAAGGAAAGAAAGAAAGAAAGAAGTATCCTCAGGCTATTGTGAGACCTGACACACTGTAAATGCTAAGGTAGAGCTGATACATTGTGTCGTGTGTGTAGGGACTGAGGACAAGAAAAAACTGTGTACTCTTTCTCTACCGAGGTAATTATTTTTGGTCGGGGGCTGGTTAGCGGGGCACGGACAGATACCGGAGGCGGCTGTGTACGATAGCCAGATTTTCCTCAAAGCTCCAGAGGTGTTTAACCTTTCATCGGGATAGAGTAGGGGGGGGGGGGAGTGAATGAGGATGGGAAACTGTTCTGAACCACGGTCTGAGAGGCGCAGAGGGGACTGGAAGTGGAGCGTCTGGACTGACTCCACGACTCCCTACATGTCCCCAGCTCACATCCTGCGTCCACGCGTCGTGCGCTCTCCTGTACCCCATGCGCTGGGAGCACGTGTTGATCCCCACGCTGCCCCCGCACCTGCTGGATTACTGCAGGTGAGAGCCGGGGACGGGGGGGGAGGGGAAGGGGTGGCTGGCGAGGGATGGGAGGGTGGGGAGAAAGGGGGGGCTGGCAGGGGGCGGGGTCTGCGCCACCCCACCCTTCAGCCCGCCCCCTCCATCCGCAGCGCGCCCATGCCCTATCTCATTGGAGTGCACGCCAGTCTCGCCCAGGTGAGCGCCCGCCTACCAATTAGCAGGAGCTGGGCGGGATCTCCCTCCCTCCACAAGCCCCAGGTACCCCCCTGCCCCCCTGCCAGCGCTGAGCAGCGGCTGCCCCCCCCTTCTCCCCCGCAGAGAGTTTTAGACACAGCCCTGGAAGACGTGGTGGTGATGAACGTGGATTCCAACACCTTGCAGACGCCCTTTGACGACGTCCAGGCGCTGCCCCCCGAAGTGGTCCGTGAGAACCCCCTCCTACGAGCCTGCTCCCCCGGGCGGAGGCCCGCACCTGCCCCACTCATGCCGCCCCCACCCCACCCGTTGGTCCCGCAGGTGTCTTTGCTGAAGTTGAGGCTGAGGAAGGTGGTACTGAGCCCTGGGGAAGGGGTGTCCCGTCTCTTCCTCAAAGCCCAGGCCCTGCTCTTCGGGGGTTACCGCGATGCGCTCGTCTGCAGCCCGGTGAGCAATCAGGCTGGGTCTCCTGAGCTCTTGAAGTACTTTAAAATGTTAATTATACTTCGTTTCCTGGAGGGTTTTACATTCTGCTCATCTTTGGAAGCGGATCCCAGTAGGATCCTCATGAAAGCATCCTCTGGGTGGATGAGAAGTGGTGTGTGTGTGTGTGTGTGTGTGTGTGTGTGTGTGTGTGTGTGTGTGTGTGTGTGTGTGTGTGTGCTGGGGCCTGAACTCAGGGCCTGAGTGCCAATCCCTACCTTTTTTTCCTCTCAAGGCTGGGGCTCTCTCTACCACTTGGATCACACACCTCTAGCTCTAGCTCTTTGGTAGTTAATTGGAAATGAGTCTCACACCAACTTTTCTCTCCTGGCTGGCTTCGAACTTTGACCCTCAGATCTCAGCCTTCTATGTAGCTACCAGTGCCCGGCTTTGCATTTTCTATAGTTTACTTTCACAGGGATTTAAATTCATGGCCTCTCGGCTTTCCTCAAGCAAGCTTCTCCCCTTGCTAACCAAGGGTTAGCGTTGGTCAGAAACCTCAGCCACCTTCCTAGACAGAAAATCACAAGAAATCACAAATCACAAGTCCCGCCCCCCCCCCACACACAAGAGGCTCTGCCCAGGGTCAGGTACCTAGCAAGCGGCCAGGAACTCTACAGTAGAATACAGGAGATGGCTGTGTGTGTGTGTGTGTGTGTGTGTGTGTGTCTATGTCTGTGTCAGACAGACAGACAGACAGACAGACAGACAGACACAGACAGGCCCCCAGGGAGTTTAGGATGCTGGTCTTTCTCCCAGGGCCAGCCTGTAACCTTCAATGAAGAAGCCTTCTTGGCCCAAAAGCCCGGAGCTCCCTTGCAGGCCTTCCACCAGCGGGCTGTGCACCTGCAGCTGTTCAAACAGGTGAGTCAGAGCCCTGAAGGGGAAACGGAGACTTGAGGCTGGTCTCTGAGTCCCTCGTGGATGGCCGGAGGGTGGAGTGTCAGGTTCCTGGAGGCGGGGCTTTAAGGAGGCGTGGTCAGTGCAGGTGGCTTACCCTACGGGGCGTTGGTGGAGGCCGGGGCTGAAGGGCTCAGCCAGGAAGCTGTTGGGCCAGTGTGGGCGTGGCGATGGCGGGCGTGGTGTGTGCTGGGCGGGGCTAGGACCTATGCCTGAGTCCCTGGAGGTAGACCTCGGGCTAATTTGGGAGATTTTTGAGGGCAATACTGGAACTGCTGTGTTGGGATCTGGTACCCTAGAGTTGCAAAACCTCCACTGCTGGATTTGTTTTGTGCTGGTCCTGGGGCTTGAACTCAGAGCCTGAGCACGTGCCTGAGATTTTTTTGCTCAAAGCTGGCGCTCTAGGACCAGGAGCCTGGCCTAGTGGTAGAGTGCTTGCTAGCATGCATGAAGCCCTAGGTTCAATTCCTCAGTACCACCTACACAGAAAAAGCCAGAAGTGGTGCTGTGGCTCAAGTGGTAGGGCGCAAGCCCAACGACAGTGCTCAGGCCCTGAGTTCCAGCCCCAGAACTAGCAAAAAAGGAAGAAAAAAGCTGGTGTTCTACCACTTGAGCCACAGCTCCATTTCTGGCTTTTTACTAGTTAATGGGAGATAAGAGTCTCTCGGACTTTCCTCCTCCAGGCTGGATTCCAACTGCAATCCTCAGATCTTAGCTTCCTGAGTAGCTAGGATTACAGGCTTACAGGCTTGAGCCAGCGGCACCTGGCTGACTCATAGTTTTTTTTTTGAGAGATAAAAGTGTCTTAGCAGGCCAGAAGTGTGGCCTAATGGTACAGTGCTTGCAGAGCATGCATGAAGCCCTGGGTTCAATTCCTCAGTACCACATACATAGAAAAAGCCAGAAGTAGTTCTATAGCTCAGGGGGCAGAGCACTAGCCTTGCAAAAGCTCAAGAACAGTGCCCATGCCCTGAGTTCAAGCCCCAGGACTGGCAAAAAAAGAAGTGACAAGCTGGACACCAGTGGCTCACACCTGTAATCCTAGCTACTCAGGAGGCTGAGATCTGAGGAGCACAGTTCAAAGTCAACCCAGGCACAAAAGTCTGTGAGACTCTTATGTCCAATTAACAACCAAAAAACTGTAAGTGGCATTGTGGCTCAAGTGGTAGAGAGCTAGCCTTTAGCTGAAAAGCTCATGGACAGCACTCAGGACCAGAGTTCAAGCCCCACAACTGACCAAATAAATAAATAAGTGACATAGTGGTGCACCATTGGCTCAGGCTTGTAATCTTAGCCACTCAAGAGGCTGAGATTTGAGGATCACAGTTCAAAGCCAGCCTCGGCAGCAAAGTCTGTGAAACTTTCATCTCCATTTCACCAACCAAAAGCTAAAGGTGGAACAGTGGTTCAAGTGGTAGAGCTCCAGCCTTGAGCAAATAAATCTCAGGAACAGTGCCCAGGCCCTAAATTCAAATCCCAAACTAGGCAGTCATCTTGTGAGTCTATAAGAGACTTGAGCAGGGGAGAGTCCTCACTATACCTCCCTTTTGGAAAAAGGAGGGCTTGGATCCTAGGGGTATGGGGGATGGGTGGCCAGACTCCTCCATTCCTAAGAGAAGGAAAGTGAGACTCCAGACTTTCAGTGGAAGGCTTGGTTCTAAGTTTCCTGCAGGTGGGACTTTGTATTCTAGGATTATGGGGAGGAACAAGGTGGATGGAAGAAGGGCAGAGTTCAGCGCTGAGTTCCTATGAGGGGCAGGGTCTGATCCCTGGGGACAGGTCCTGGTTAGGAACATGGTCAAGACAGGAAGAGAATAGGATCTGGGGTTCCTAAGGTTTCCAGTTTCCTGGGTCCTTGGGATGGGGCCTCTGGAGGGGCCAGGGATCCCATCTGTGTATCGAGGGGGCATCAAGCCCAGGCCCTGTATTGTCTGATGACCTTCCTGTGGTCCGGCAGTTCATCGAAGCCAGACTAGAGAAGCTCAACACAGGACAGGGCTTCTCAGACCAATTTGAACAGGAGATCACCTGCTGTGGGGCTTCCTCAGGTGAGTCCCAATCCTGGTCCCCACCCCCTCACCACCTCCCACCCCGTCCCATTGGCACCCGGGTTGATCCCCTTGCTCTCATCTCATCTCAGGTACCCTGCGCTCCTACCAGATCTGGGCAGACAACCTGAAGGTAATAAATAAATCTTCTCCACTACAAGGCTCTACTCCTCTATGGAGGTGAGGGAATTGGGCCTCCAAGAGGGAGAATCACCTATCCAGTGACACACAGCCTGGGGTCCAACTTAGATGCCAAGCCTCTGCCCTTTGCTGTTTCCCTCCTCAGAAAGGTGGCGGTGCTCTCCTGCATTCTGTGAGGTCCAGAACCCAACCAGCCGTCAGGAACATGTACCGATCGGTGAGGCTGGGATGGACAGGCCAGGCCTGCTGGGGTGGCAAGGGGGAGGGGACATAGGACATTTGGGTGCCAGCAGACATGGCAAGGACACACATTTCTAAGAGAACTGTGCCAGCGGTTTTCAACAATTACACTGTTTATTATCCATGTACCAGGGCCAGATTCATCATTACCCATTTAAAATTTAACAGCCAAGCCAGGTACCGTGGTATACACCTGTAATTCCAGTTATCAGGAAGAAGAGCCTGGAAAGAGCATAGTTTGAGACCAGCTTGGGTGTTAAAAAAAAGGAGGGGGTTGGAGTGGGGAAACTCGAATGTAATGAACAGGTTGACGTGGTGGTTCACACGTGGTGGCAAAAAAACAAAACCACTTGAAAACAAATAATGAAAGCAATAATGAAAGGGCTAAAGGCATAACTAAGCTGGCAAGAGTGCCTGCCTAGCAAGAGTGAACCGCTGAGTTCAAACCTTATACTGCCAAGAAACAAAAAAAAATTGACAGCCAAAACTCATCCACAGTATCTTTTCTCTCCCAGATGCTACATCCCCTTTGTAGGTTGTGCCCGAGCATTTCTTGGCCTTCCTGCAGCTCAAAATGGTTCACTTGTAACCAAGTGCTGGTGCTCATGCCCGTCCTAACTACCCAAGAAGCTGAGATCTGAAGATCTCAGTTCAAAGCTAGCTCAGGCAGGAAAGTCTGTGAAACTTTTTTTTTTGGGGGGGAGGGTCATCCTGGGACTTGAACTCAGGGCCTGGGCACTGTCCTTGGACACTTTTGCCCAAGGTTAGTGCTTTGCCACTTGAGCCACAGTACCACTTCCAGCTTTTTCTGTGTATGTGGTATCCAGGAAACAAACCCAGGGCTTCATACATGCCAGGCAAGTACTTTACCAATTAGGCTACACTCCTGGCCCCCAAGTGCATGAAATTCTTATTTCTAATTAACCTCCAGAAAAGCAGAAGTGGAGTTATGATGCTCTAGCCTTGAACAAAAAGCTCAGGGACTGTACCTAGGCCCTGAGTTCAAGCCCCACAACTGGAAAAAAAAAGTTCATTTGAGCTGTGTATGGGTGCCTCATTCCTGTGACACTGCCTACTCAGGAGACTGAGATCTGGGAATTGAGGTTCGTGGCCAATATGTTGTTAACCAACAAAAGCCAGAAATGGTGATGTGGTTTAAGTGGTAAAGCACCAACCAAGCAAGAATGCAAGATCCCTGAATTCAAGTCCCAGTCTTGACTCTCTCTCTCTCTCTCACACACACACACACACACACACACACACACACACCCTTTCCATTTGATGTTGTTCTTCCTTGAGTATGAGCCGATGACGCACTTTTACAAGGTTTTCACCACTCCTCATTTTATACGGGGCCCTTTCCTCCATAATGCTTCTTTGGCATTTCGTCAAAGGGGCAGAAGATAGCACTGGCCCAGTGCCAGAGGCGCACGCCTGTAATCCCAGCTACTCAGGATGCTGAGATCTGAGGATCATTGTTCAAAGCCAGCCTGGGGCAGGAAAGTCCATGGAGCTGTGGCTCAAAGTGATAGAGCACTAGCCTTGAGCAAAACAAACAACAAAAATAGCTCGGGGACAGCGCCCTGAGTTCAAGCCCCATGACCCTCCCCCCTTAAAAAAAAGTGGCACTGGGTTCTTAGATGGAGTTGGGGGAGTAGTAAGTATATTTGGGGGACACAAGACAAATGACAGCTGTCCCAGAATACAGTTGATCTCAAGTGCCCATTGTCCAACCACCAACAGGCCCTAATTCCCTCTCTGCTGTCCCACAGGCCAAGAGCGGCTTGAAGGGAGTTCAAACCCTGCTGATGTACAAGGTAAGTGGAACAGCCATCACCTTCAAAAGGAGGTAAAAGAGGTGGCCTCCAGCCCAAGTGTTCACTTCCTAGGATGGAGATTCTGGCCTGCAGAGGGGGGGTTCCCTGAGAACCCCACATCTCCCCAGCCGCTCTGACTATCTGCCGAAGCACCGCCTGCCTGTCATCCGGCACTTCAGACAAGTAAGGATGAGTCCTCTCTTTTCCCAAACCCAACCCCCACTCTGCAGAGAAATACCTTGCTTCTCCTCACCCTGGCATCTGCAAACCCTCCTTCACAAAGTCCCGGCACCTCCCAACCTCACACCTCCCTACACCTGTCTTGCAGAGCTTGCCTCTACACCCCAGTGGTTCCCAGATGGCAGATGAACCTTCCAGAACCCTGGAGATGGGCCTTCCTCCACCCAGGATGTCTCCTCTGGGCCTTGAGAACCCCCAAGGCCCCTGGATGGAAGAAACTGTGGATAGCAGTTTTTTGGGGTCTGGAGAAGAACTTGATTTGCTAAGTGAGATTTTCGGCAGTCTGAGTGTAGAAACCAAGATGGCAGGCAGCCTGAGGCCGAGCCAAAGTTTACCCTGTTGGCACCGAGGGAATTCAGACAGTTGCTTCAGCCTGGTGAGAGGCCCCCCCCTCCTACCCCAGGCTGCCCCCCAATCACCCGCCTCATCTAAACAGCCACCACTTCCTCTTCCCTGCCTCACCCAAGCCCAGCCTGCCCGGAAAATGGCCATCTGAGGAAGAGGGACAGCCAGACTCCCAGCCCCTGTCCCTACCCGAGGACCTGTCATCTCTGCCCAACCCCCTGACTCTGGATGGCACGAGCTCCCAGGTGTCCTCGGAGAACAACCAACACATCGCCACTCCAGCCCAGCCCTCCACAGCTTCTGCAGGGCCAGAATGTTCTCCGCTCACTGAGCCTCTCATCCGGCACTTCTCCGAGGACCCTGGCACCCAAGGGAACCCTCATTCTTTGCATCCTGCAACACCTACCCAGCCCAGCCCTCCTGAAAGTCCTCCATTTCCAGCCCTCACAAAGCTAAACTCTAGTGCTATCTGGAGATCCCAATCTCTTGGTTCTTCAGATCTCAGTTTTCTAGAGAACCCCAGAATTCAGCCTCTGCAGTGCTCACTAGGCCCTGAGGAACCCAGGACCCCTAATTCCTCTTCCTGTCCCACCAACAAGAAGTCAGAACCCCAGACCAGGAGGCAGACCCGAATTGCTGAGCTTAAGAAGTGTTTTGAAAATTAAGAATCAGTGGTCATAAGACACCCCCACCCCATCTCTTAATAAAGCCACAAAAACCCAAAGCTAGTTTTACCTGGTGAGTTTATCTGAGATTTTCTCTGTGGCCTCCCACCCACCTCCCTCTACCTAGCTCCAAGCCCCCTTTCTTCCAGGAAGTCCTCCCAGATATCTTGACAACCTCACAATCCATCTTTGCTTCATCTCACCTAAGGTTCCCACTGGCTCAAAAAAGACAGAACTTTATTACATCTCGCTACCGATTTCATATAAATATATAAAAAGTGAGCAGCCACCCCTTCCCTCGCCCTCAAAGGCAGAGTCTTTGAAGCGCCATCTTCCCTTCTAGTCTTAAGCATGGGTTGAGTCTGATTGCTCAGAGTGGGTGCTGCCTTCCCCCCGAGATCACATAGCAAGGAAGGGAGCTGGGGACCAGGGGGGGGAAGGGCCCTAGATGGGCAGACAGCCCCGCACTGGCTCCTTGGAGTCCTGTGGGGCTCGGGCCTCCGCTGCGTGGGAGAACTGAAAGAAAGGATAAGGGGTTTGGTGGGCTTGAGTGTGGAGCAGCCACAGAATCCACAGACCATGAGGTAAGCGGGGACGCAGCCCAGGCCCCCCCCCCAGCTGCATGCAGAGTTAGGCCGAGGCAGCGGAGCATGCTGGAGAGCCCGCCAGGCGACAGCAACCAGGTCCCCCCAAGTTCTCCTGAGCCATTGGGGGCTCGTGCACGCGCGGCAGGTGGCAGCTGCGGTGTGCCAGAGGGCACAGATGGCAGGGCAGTTTCTGGGTGATGGCGTCTAGTGCCGGGGCCTCGCTGGGTCAGATGAGCCTCTCCTCTGGAGGCAACTTGAGGTTCGGGGCCGGTGGCGCGCGGGCACCCACCTGCTCTTCACTGCTGGGCCGGTAGGTGCCCTCCGTCTGTCTCTTCTCTCTAAGTTTCCGAACCACCAAGACCAGTAACACAACCAGGAGCAGGGCACCCAGGAGAGAGAAGACCACGATAATGGCAGTGATGGCCTCTTGAGACTGCGGGACAGGGGCAGGTGTCAGCCACTTGAACCTTAGGACACTTATCAACCCCATCCGGTCACACCCGCAGCTCTGAAATATGAGCCCCCCCAACACCCACACATACACTTTGGGTGGCCTCCCCCATGGGGGTTCCTAATCTATGTGGGGGGCTCCGTGTCTGGGATTCACATACACACTACCTGTACCCCACCCATACTACATCTGCAGCTTGCTGGGTGATGGAAATCCCCCCTCCCCCCTCTCCCAACTGCTCATAGAGCCCCTGAATAAGCTGCCTTCTTCCTACCCAGTCCCCCACCCCCCTGCAACTCACCAGGCCTCCATTGGAACTGGGGTCAGTGGGGACAGAGCTGCTGGTGTCATTTGTAGGTATAGGTGTGACTGTGGAAGAGGAAGAGAGGACAAATCAACCCCCAGCTAGCCTCCTGGGCCCCTAGAGCCATCCGCACCTTCCCAGAGTAAGCCCCACTTGCCAGGCCCTTAGCACAGAGATTCCAGGAGTCCTCCCCTCCCCCCCAGCCCTGAGGATTCCTCTCTGGTCACCTCCTACTCAGAAAGCCCAGCAGGGTGCAAACCGGCTGTGGAGTTGGGGCTACTGGAAGAGACAGGTGTCCTGAAGACTAGGACCCCCACCCCCACCCCCACACAACCACTACTCAGAGCTCAGCGCCCTGAAGGGCCAGGGCGGGTCCAGAGTTCCCCGGAGTGTCTGAGTCACCCCTCCCCCAGGTTCCCGAAACTGCAATTGAATAACTGAAGGACAAGGTGGCTGGAGGACCGGCTGGGCTCGAGGTCCCGTCAACCCAGGAATGCCTGCTCCAGGCAGGCCTCCAACTCTGAAGAGTCTCATCAGGTACACCCCAGAACACACACACACACCTCCCTCCCCGAAACCCAGCCCACAAATTCCACGCCAAGAACTCAGGAATTCTACCAGACCAACCCGAGCTGTCGCTGAAAATTCACTCTCCAGGGACTCTGGCTGCCTCCCAGGCAATGCCCGGCAACTTCCAGGCCCCACCTCCCTCCGAGAGAGAGAGAGAGAGAGAGAGAGAGAGAGAGAGAGAGAGAGAGAGAGAGAGAGAGAGAGAGAGAGAGAGAGAGAGAGAGAGAGACAGACAGACAGACAGACAGACAGACAGAGACAGAGAGAGGAAGAGAAAGAGATCTGGAAAGAAGAAGAGGAGGAAGAGAGGAGGAAGGGAGAGAGGGAGAGGGGCAGAAAAAGGAGAGAGATCTGAAAAGTGGGAGAGAGGAAGAGGAGGGAGGAAGAGAAAGGGAGAGGAGGAGAGAGAGATCTTGAAAGGAGAGGAGAGAAGAGGGAGGAAAAGAAAGGAAGAGGGGAGAGAGGGGGGAGAGGGAAAGAGAGCGGGAGGGCGCGCGCTCGCGCCCTGGAATCTCCCCAGCCCCGGGCGGGTACCTACTTTGCCCCCAGGCTCGGCCCCGGCGGGCCGGCAGCAGCCACAGGCCGACCGCCAGAAGCAGCCGCAGGGTCGCCATAGGCTGGACGGCAGGTGGGTGGCGCCGGGGACCCGGGGACCCGGCTTCTCGGGCTGGCCGCGTCTACCGCATCCCGGGCCGGGGGCGCCCGCGGTCCGGCACCTGGGGGAGGAGAGGCGGAGAGGCGCGGGTGTGGGGCGCGGGCGGGACCCGGCCCCGTTCCCTCCCCCGCCGCCCCGGGGGCCGAGATTAAAGATTAACTCGCCGGCCGCGTTCCTGGGCTCCGGGACGCGGAGCGCTCGGGGGCGGCCGGGCGGGGCGCGGAGCGGGCGGCCGGGCTGCGCCTCCTACCTCCCGACCTGGCGCCTCGGATCGCGCGCGCAGGGTCCCGGCCGATCGCTCGCTCGAACCCCCTGGTCCGTCCGGTCCGCAGTGGGTTCCGAACCCCACCACCAGCCCCACCCGCTCACGTGACCCGGAAAATTTAGTCACTCACCTGGGAGGGGAGCGCACTTCCGGCCGGTGCACCTGAGCCTCCGAGGGGGCGGGGCCGGGGGCGGGGCCGCGGGCCGCGCACCTGTAACGGGACGCGCCTCTGCGCAGGCGCGCAGGTGGCAAGGGGGGGCGGGGCCGGAGCGCCCGGCCCGGGACCGCGGGAACCTCCGGGGACACCAGCGCAGGCCGCGCCCCGGTCAGGACCCCATGGGAGCCACAGGTGCGCGAGCCCCAGACCCCGAGCTGAGGCCCTCCCGGGGGGGTCCAACCCCACCTGGGTGCGGTTACATGTTCGTCTATGAAATGGGCGTGAATTCCCGCGCAGGACTGCGGTGGACACACCCGAGGATCACGGTTCCTAGCCAAGTCCGGGAGACTCTGCTCTCCAAAGGAGCCACCAGAAGACCAGAAGTGGCTCGAGCGCTAGCCTGGAGATGGAAGAGCTCAGGGAAGAACCAGGGCCCAGGCCCAGGGTTCAAACCCCACGACCGACCAAAAAAAATTAAAAAACAAAGTCAAGGCTTCACCTCCTCCCCCTGACACGTCTGTGGGGGGAAGGAGGGGGGATCCTGCGGGCAGAGGTTCAGCCTCCGACAGAAAAACTTCGCCTTGGGGCCTCTCCGTCGGGGAAACATCCGTCCCCCCGCCCCCCGCTTCCATGTGGTAGGGCTCCTGCGAAGGAGCACCCCTGAACAGGGAGACATCTGCAAAGCCGGTCCAGGTTTGTTTGGGCCCCACCTGCTGTCAGAGACAGGCATCTAAGAGAGTCCCTCCAGCGGGGTAAAGAGCGGACTCGAGTAGGGTGAATTCTTTCTGGGGTATCAATCACACACAAGAGTGACGGCTAAGGTCCCCAGATCTGCTTCACTTCATGCTGTTCCTCCTGTGGAAAGCGGGGGTGCGAGGATCGTGGACCTTCGACGGGGCTCGGAACGTGGGGAAGAGGTCTGGCACGCGCGGCCGCTCTGCCTCCCCCCGTGTGGGCGTCCCGCCCCCTAATGGCCACAAGAGGAACTGCACCCAGAGCCGGTGGGCGGGGACCTGACACAGGTGCAGCAGGAGCGATTGGCTGGGGACGCCCCCACCGCACGCACACGCCCACAAGACCTGGACCCCGTCCCCCAGGGCCTTCACTCCAGCCGCACCTGGGACCCCGCTTCCCCTCCCCCCCCCCCCGCGACACCCACCCTTTCCAAGCAGGTCCGCTTCCGGTCGCGGCCTCTTTAAGACTGTGCCTGCAGGGTGGTGGGGCAACCCGAGGTCAGCAGGGAGGCCCCGCCCAGGTGGAAAGATGGGGGCGGGGCTGGCGAACGTCGCTCAAGCGGCTCCAGCCAATAGGAAACTGGCTTTGCAGCCGCGCCGCGCGTTGATCTTCGGTTTCCCAGTCCGAGTGGGGACAGAAAAAAAGGAGGCGCGCGGGCGAAATGAAGGGAAGGATTCAAAGCGCCGCCTCCCGATCGCCTGTTTCTGTCACCGGGTGGGGAGAATCTGACCGGGGCGGGAGGGCGGAAGAGCTTCACGGGGGCAGAGTCCACGCGTACGTGTGGGTAAAGACACCACCCGGCTACTGTGGTTGTTGAAGAGGATTAAATAGGAGGGGGAAGTCAGGTGTAAAGAGATTACGAAACCCTTAGTATATGCTTCACATCTCCCTCCTCCACCCCGTTTAGGAAAAGGGGGCGGGTAAACTGAGGCAAGCCAAGGTAGATCCGCAACCAGAAGATCTGAGCCACCTGACCTCTCCAGAACCGCTATCCCACCTCGTGCTCCAGAGCCTCGCAACGCCAAAGCATCCCTGCCCACGCCCCCAGCTCCGCCCTCGCCCTGCCCCCCCGCAGACGAGTCAGTGATGGGGGGGGCGACCCAAGTTCTGGCGCGGGCGGCGACGGCTAGCAGCGATCCCCCTTCTTCTGCAAGTGGCTGAGCCCGGCGGGCGGTGCAAGGGGGCTGCGGTGTCGGGGGCCGGGGCGCTGGTCCTGCAGGGGCCCGGGGGGGAGGGGGCGCTCAGCCCCCCCGGTTGAGGCCTCCCCCGCCGGGCCTCCCGTTCCCCCCCCGGGCCGGCGGCGCCATGCGGGGGGGCCCTGGTGACGCGGAGCGGCGGCAGCGCTGGGGTCGCCTGTTCGAGGAGCTCGACAGCAACAAGGATGGCCGCGTGGACGTGCACGAGTTGCGCCGGGGACTGGCCAGGCTGGGTGGGGGCGATCCAGACCGCGGCACCCAACAGGTACCCCCCCCCGTACACACCCCAGGACACCCCGCTTTTTGCGCACGACTTCTGTGCTGTGCCTGCCCCTCCCCCAGTATTCGGAGCCCCTGAATGGGGGGGCGGCGGGAGTGGCCGGGGACCACCTGTGGCTGGACTCCAGGACCCCTGGCTGGGCTCCCTCCCTCCACCCTCCAGCCCCTGCCACTCGGGTCTGGCACGATTCGATCACAAGACAGGGTTGCTGCCCCCCCCCCACCTCGGCCAGCAACTCAGTTCCCAGCACCTAGCACCCCGCGCTCACACACACACACCCGCCACCTCGCACCCCACAACCCCACCCCAAAGACATCTGCCTGGGGACAGAACCCAGTCCTGCTCCGCCTCACCTTCCTCTGGACGGGATGGGGGGGTGTCATCCCACCCCCTGCCCACCTTCCCGGGGTGCCCCTGCCCTCCCCACTGACTCCACCTCTACCTCCAGTCCCTGCCTGCCCTTTCCCCGAGACCTGGCACACTGCCCCAGCCTGGGATTTAATCCTGCCTGAAGCCACTGTGGACTGGGAATGGATCCATCAGGGCAAGACATTGCCCTGCCTCCCCCAGCTTGCAGGTGATCGAACACCTATAGCCGCGGGGTGCCTCGGCTTCCTCCTGGTGGCTTTAATCCTAGCTCCTGGGTAGGTAATGTGGAAACCTGGAAGCTTCTTTCTCGGAGCTGTTGAACTCTACTCACCCGAGGTGAGCCAGAATGATTTCTAAAGAGAGCCCTCCCTGTGCATAGGTTTTTATGCTCAGCCTTTGGAGACCAAAACCAAGGTTAAAATTGGGCACTGGTGGCTCAGACCTGTAATCCTAGCTACTCAGGAGGATCAAAACTTGAGGCTAGCCTGGGTCAACAAATCTATAAGTCTCCTATCTCCAAAAAGCTGAAAGTGGAGCTGTGGCTTAAGTAGTGAAGGACCAGCCTTAAACGAAACAGCTAAAGGACAGCACCCAGGCCTTAAGTTCAAGCCCCAGTACTAGCACCAAAATAAAGAAACCGTAATGAAAAGAAGTTACTGCTTCTCCACTTTGTGACCTTCCATCCGTTATTTGACTTTGAAAAAAGAGAGTGGAGGAAAAGGTTAAGAAAACTGGGCCACCATCCTACCATACACCTGTTCTATGGCCTTGAGCTATCTTGCTGAGAAGTGAGCTGACTGTGGAGACATGTCCCTTGTCCCCTTCCTTGAAGTCCTGGAGGACTCTGAGAGCCCCATCAGATCTGTCCCTGTCACCAGGGCATCACCCCGGAGGACGACACTGACCCAGATGTGGGGCTCAACCTGGAGGAGTTCACTCAGTACCTGCAGGAGCGCGAACAACGCCTTCTGCTCATGTTCCACAGCCTTGACCGCAACCAGGATGGTAATGCCAGGCTGCAGGCAGGGGAGGGGGGTGGGGAGCATGGGGCGGGAGGGGGGGGGTGGAACTGGCAGGGCTGGGGGTGGGGAGGGCTTCTCTTTCCCGATGACTCACAGGCTATTTTAGGACTTCTCCTCACCCCCAACTAGGTGTTGCTACGCCCAGTCAGTTCTGCCCACCCTCTTCCCTTCTGAAGTGAGACCCCCTCTAGGATTACTCTTGGGGTCTCCACCCCCCAACCCCCACCATATTGCTTTTTGGTATCCTATGAGATGGAGATGTCCCCTCTCCCCCTTCCAGGGCAAAGCATCTTGTGACTTCTAAATATGGCCTCTTAATTCCCTGTGGATAAGGACCCCTATAGTAGCCTCTGAATCCATTCATTCATTCATCCATTCATCCATTCATTCAACAGTGGAATAGAGGACTCCTTAGCACTGCCATTTCTCTGAGTCCAGTGGGTCAGGGACCCCCCTGTAGTTCCTGAAACCCGGATGGAAAGCTACCCCTGGGTTTCTTGAGCCTCTGATCTTGCCTAGACGGTCCCTATTTCTAGCTATCCTAATCTTTGATTTTGGCATCTCTCAGGGTCTCCTTCCCTCCCCCCAACATACCTTTCCCCCACCTCGGGCCCCCCTTTTCTAGGTCATATTGATGTCTCCGAGATCCAGCAGAGTTTCCGTGCTCTGGGTATTTCCATCTCACTGGAGCAAGCGGAGAAGATTCTGCACAGGTGAGTAGAGAGAGGCTTGAAATTACAGATAACACAACCCTGAGCCCTCCGTCACCTCTGTCTTCTGGGCCCCAGATCCAGTTCCAGGGAGGGTAGAGCTGAGAAGTTAAGCTTCAGAGGCCAGTGGCTTAAACTCTCTGAGCCTCAGTTTCCCCTTGTGTAATGAAAGTCACGCTCTGAATACTTTACCTTATGTACAGTGCAATTCCATGTGCATCTGTGGGGGGGGGCGGTGGGCATAGAATCTGAGGGAAAAGGATGAAAAAGCACAGCAGTGGAGCCACTGGACATCGATGAAAGTGAACCATGCCACTCACGGGTGGAGACAAGAGTGAGTGTCCCAGGGCTGCAAGGAAAGGGACAAGAGACATCACTCCATCATCAGCTCAGAGAGAATGAAGGAACAGACAACACTGTATGAAAGAAAATGTACTTATTGCTTGAAGCACGGAAATGTAATCCCTCTGTATAAACAGTAAATACATTTACAAGAAATAATGCAGGTCGTGACAGGGCTTCCCTCTAGGAGGAATTAGTACCAGACAGCGGACAAGCCAAGAGACCTGATTCCAACAGCAATAGAAATGTGGTACCACAACCAGGTACTGGTGCTCTTACCCTGTCAGCCTTGCTACTCAGGAAGCTGAGATCTGTGGATCATGGTTCAAAGCCAGGCCTGGCAGGAAAGTCTCCATAAGACTCTTACCTCCAATGAACCCTTGGAAAGCTGGAAGTAACTTGGTAGCTCAAATGGTAGAGTGCCAGTCTTGAGCACCAAGAGGCCCAAGGACAACACCTAGGCCCTGAGTTCAAGCCCCACAACCAAAAAAGAAAAAGAAAAGAAATATGGTACCGCTCTCCGTGCTCCCCAAACCCTCAAGGCTCAGCAGAATACCCCACCTTGCCTGATACTGATCCTGCCCCATGCCCACCCCACCTCCAGCATGGACCGAGATGGCACAATGACCATTGACTGGCAAGAATGGCGAGATCACTTCCTGCTACACTCGCTGGAAAATGTGGAAGACGTGCTGTATTTCTGGAAACATTCCACAGTGAGCAGAGCCCCCCCGCCCCCCCTTACTGCCCTAGGAGCTATGTTCTGTTTTCTGGGAGGGGGTACTGGGGTCTCCCTGGGGCTGCAAACAGCCAGACCAGGTCTCCCAACAAGTAGACAGCTAAAGCCTTCCTCTCCTAGAGAACCATGTGGGATTTCTCTGCTCTCAGATTGAACCCCATTTCTGCCCTCTTGGGAGTTGGTGGAAGTCTATGGGAAATGGAGGTGCCAGGAAGAAGAAGCTTACCAGGGTGCTGGAGATGTGGCTTAGTGGTAGAGTGCTTGCCTGGCATGCATGAAGCCCTGGGTTGGATTCCCAAGAACCACGTAAACAGAAAAGGGCAGAACTGCTGTGGCTCAAGTGGTAGAATGCTAACCTTGAGCAAAAGAAGCTCAAGGATAGTGCCCAGGTCCTGAGTTCAAGCCCCAGGACTGGCAAAGAAAAAGAAAAGGAAGAAGGAAAGAAAAAGAAAGAGCTCACCAGGTGGAATTTTAGGCCTTCCAGCCTCGACCTCTGGCTCTGTGGGGTTCTCTGCCCCCACTGATTCAAAGACTCGGGTTGAATAGAAATGTTAGTGAGCCAGGTGCAGTACTCGGGAGGCTGAGATCTGAAGGTCATGGTTCCAAGCCAGCCAGGGCATGAAAGTCCATGAGACTCTTCTCTCCAATGAACCAGGGGAAAGCTGGAAGTGGAGCTGTGGCTCAAGTGGTAGAGCACTGCTAACCTTGAGTACCAAAGCTCAAGGTCAGCGGCCAGGCCTTAAGGTGGTTTTAGCCTGGTGGAGGCACCGCATGTGGGGAGGGGGCTTTGTCCTTGGTCCCCGTTCCGGAGAGAGAATAGCCAGGGATCTGATGGTGTCTGGAGGGGACCCTTCCCCGCCATTCGAGACTGCCCTGCCATGCCACCAGGTCCTGGACATTGGCGAGTGCCTCACGGTGCCCGATGAGTTCTCGGAGCAGGAGAAGCTGACCGGCACGTGGTGGAAGCAGCTGGTGGCGGGCGCAGTGGCGGGCGCGGTGTCTCGGACGGGCACTGCGCCTCTGGACCGCCTCAAAGTCTTCATGCAGGTGCGGGGAGGGTGGGGGGCTGCAGGGGGAGGCCCGTCACCCCGGATCTCCAGGCTCTCGTGGACAAGACCATCACCCCCCCCTTGTCTGTCCACTCAGGTCCATGCCTCGAAGAACAACCGTCTCAACATCCTGGACGGGCTGCGCAGCATGGTACGGGAGGGGGGCTTCTGGTCGCTGTGGCGGGGCAACGGCATCAACGTGCTCAAGATCGCCCCCGAGTCCGCCATCAAGTTCATGGCCTATGAGCAGGTGAGGCGGGCGGGGGGGGCGGGGGGGGGCGCACTTGGCATGGATGGGGGTCCGTGTGCACGGGTCCCTTCCTGCAGTGGCTGTCCACGGGCCACAGAGAGCTGGAGGGAGGGCGAGCTGCCCTACCCTTGACCCTCCCCCCTGCTTCTCCCCCCTCCCCCCTCCCCCTCCTCCAGATCAAGCAGGCCATCCACGGCAGGCAGGAGGCGCTCCACGCGCAGGAGCGTTTCGTGGCTGGCTCGCTGGCTGGCGCCACTGCGCAAACCGTCATTTACCCCATGGAGGTGAGAGGGGAGGGCCTGAGGGTGGAGACTGTGCCGGTAGGGTGGTGAGGGGGGGCTGGGATCCCTCACGATGGCCCTGGTAACCTGGGGATGCTCTGGCTCAGAGCCCCAGAGCCAGAGAGCCCCCCCACCCCCCCTCATGTCCAGCCATGATGATGGCACTGGTGGCGCAGGCCTGGCATCCCAGCTACTCAGGAGGCTGAGGTCTGAGGATGGTGGTTCAAAGCCCAGCCCGTGCAGGAAAGTCCATGAGACTCTTACCTCCAATGAACCCACCAGGAAACCGAAAAGAGGTGCTGGTGTGGTGGCTCCAAGTGGCACAGCGGTGGCCTTGAGTGAGAGAGCTCAGGGATAAGCGTCCAGGCCAGAGCTCAAGCTCCACGACTGACACCGCCCCCCCAAAAATAAAGGAATGAGATGTTTGACCCCAAGGATTCGCCTTTCTACATCGTTAGTTGTCAGGAGATCATTAGGAGAGGGAGAACAAAAGAACAGGTGTCGGGGGCTGGAAGAGAGATGGGCAAGCCTCCCGTGGTGACTTTGGGCTTTGCTTACCCCCAGAGTATCTGTCTCGTGAATCAGCATGGCTACTTGTGCTCCGCTAATCGCATCCCAAATCCCAGTCAATAAGGGAGTATGCACATAAGAAAAGAAATACCACCCACTTTATTTTTTCCAGTACCAAAGTTTGAAGTCAGAGTAGTTAGGATTACAGGCATGAGCCACTGATGCCCAGCCACCCACCTGCCTTGTGTGTGTGTGTGTGTGTGTGTGTGTGTGTGTGTGTGTGTGTGTGACGTGACAGTCCTGGGATTTGAACTAGGGATCTAGGCACTGTCTTTGAACTTTTTTTTTTTTTTTGGCCAGTCCTAGGGCTTGAACTCAGGACCTGAGCACTGTCCTTGGACTTTCTCAAGGCTAGAGTTCTAGCACTTGAGTCACAGCACCACTTCTGGCCTTTTCTGTGTATGTGGTACTGGGGAATCAAACCCAGGTCTTCGTGCATGCTAGGCCATACTCTTGGCCCTGTCCTTGAACTCTTTTGCCCAAAGCACACTTTACCACTTGAGCCACACCTCCACTTTTGACATTTTTTTCTGATTAATAGGAAATAAGAGACTCACAGACTGTCCTGCCCAAGCTGGCTTCAACCTGCAGTCCCCTGGCCAGAAAAAACAAAAAACAAAAAACAAAAAAAGGATTTAACTTGTTGTTCCCAGGGTGTCTGCTCCAGAAGTAGCTGTTTCTGGGGAGTGCCTCTGGGGACCGTGTTTCCAGGGGTAACTGGCTTCTCTCCAGGTACTGAAGACAAGGCTGACCCTGCGCAGGACCGGCCAGTACAAGGGGCTGCTGGACTGTGCAAGGCGGATCCTGGAGCAAGAAGGGCCTCGAGCCTTCTACCGTGGCTATCTGCCCAACGTGCTGGGCATCATCCCCTACGCGGGCATCGACCTGGCAGTGTATGAGGTGTGTGGGCGGCCCACCCACCCTCCCTTGGGGGCCCGCCCCAGGGCCAGCCCTTCTCCTTCCAACCCACTTGACCTTGTGTATGGGGAGAAGCCTAGGCATGAGGGTAATCCTTAGAATCCGGGGGACCCCCCAAGCCTCCAGCCCCTGCTACTTTATTATTATTATTATTACCCTTGTTATTATTTTTGTTTTGCCAGTTCTGGGCTTAAGCTTAGGGTCTGAGCACTGTCCTTGGGCTTTCTCAAGGCTAGAGCTCTACCGCTTGAGCCTCAGCACCACTTCTAGCTTTTTTCTATGTATGTGGTACCGAGGAATTGAACCCGGGTCTTCATGCATGCTAGGCAAGCACTCTACCACTAGGTCAAACTCCCGGCCCCTTATTTTTCTTTTTTGTGCCCATCCCAGAGCTTGAACTCTGCCTGGGTGCTGTCCCTGAGCTTTTGTGTGTGGGGTGGGGAGATCTTGTTGTACTAGGCCTGGGTGCTGTCCCTGAGCTGTTCAGTTCAAGGCTGCCACCCTACCCCTGGGCCTGGGCATTGTCCCTGAACTCTTCAGCTCAAGGCTACCACCATACCCTTGAGCCAAGACCCATTTTTCATTTTCTCGAGATTAATTGGAGATAAGAGTCTTAGGTCCTTCTCTGCCCAGGCTGGCTTTGAACTTTGATCCTTAGATATCAGCCTCCTGAGGAGCTAGGAATACAGGTGTGAGCTAGATCCCAGCCTCTCCCTGAGCTTTTTTGCTCAAGGCTAGTGCTCTACCACTTGAGCCACAACTCCACTTCTGGCCTTTTGCTAGTTAATTGGAGATAAATCTTATGGATTTTTTGTGCCCACACTGGCTTTGAACTGCAATACTCAGCTCTCGGCCATTTGAGTAGCTAGGATTACCAGCCAGCAGGACCAGGCTTTTATTTTACTTTTTCTACTGCTGCTGCTGGGGTTTTGAACTCAGGGCCTCTTGCTTGCTTGGAGGTGTCCTACTGCCTCTGCCACCCCTTCTGCCCCTTTTTGTACGTTGACTACTTTCTTTTCCTTTCCTTTCTTTCTTTCTCTTTTTTTTTTTTTTTTTTTTTTTTTTTTGACCTGGGTGCTATCCCTAAGCTCTTTTACTCTGACATTTTGAGCCAAAGCTCTACTCCCAGTTTTCTGATGGTTCATTGGAGATAAGCCTCTTGTGGACTTCCCTGCAGAACCACGATCCTCAGATCTCAGCCTCTTGGGCAGCTAGAATGACAGCTCTGCCGAACCTGTGTTTTACAGTTCTGCCTTCTGTGATGAGAAGGCTGGGGACCAAGGTTAGTGCCTAAGAATCAGACATGAGAATAGACAGAGGTGAGCCTCAAGACACTCATCTTCCCCAAGTAACATGTGGCACCCAGACTGTCCTCCAGGACTCACCCATCTAAGCATCTGCGGTCACTGGAGAAACTGCCCTCTGCCCCATTGGGTACTCTGACTTGTATCTGTCAATCTAGTGGCTTGGAAGGGTAGAATTTAGAGGATGGTATTTGGAGGCCAGCTTGTATTTAAAAAAAGTTCTGAAGGCCCCACTTCAACAGGAAAAGGCTAGAGCTCTACCACTTGAGCCACAACACCACTTCCGGCTTTTTTTCTATGTATGTGGTACCGAGGTATGGAACCCGGGTCTTCCTGCATGCTAGGCAAGCACTCTACCACTAGGCCACACTCCCAGCCCTCTTGCTTATTTTTGAACAAGAGATACTTGTTTGTCTGTCTGTCTGTCTTTCTTTCTTCTAGTCTCACAGATTTTCATGCCTGGGCTGGCTTTGAACGATAAGCCTCAGATCTCAGCCTCCTGAGTAGCTAGAACTACAGGCTTGAGCCGCTGGTGCCTGGCTATTTATTTATTTTTGGCACTTGAACTTAGGAAGTCGTGTTCTCACTTGGCTTTCTTGCTTAACAGCTGGCACTCTAACATTTAAGTTACTCTTCTGATCTGCTTCTCTCTCTCTCTCTCTCTCTCTCTCTCTCTCTCTCTCTCTCTCTCTCTCTCTCTCTCTCTCTCTCTCTAACAGCCTGGGCGCTGTCCCTAAGCTCTTCAGCTCAAAGCTAGCACTCTACCACTTTGAGCCACAGATCTGCTTCCAGTTTTCTGGTGGTTCTTGGGAGATGACCTACCGAGGTCCATAGAAGAGCAAGACCATTTTACTGTGATAGTTTATAGACTTCCTTTCCCAAGTCACTCCTTGGGTCTCAATGTCCTGAGCAGCTAGGATGACAGGTGTGTGCCACCAGCACCTGACTTTTATCTCCTTTGATTTATTCTGCACTGCATGCCACACAGGCAGCCACGGCTTATCTCAGCTACTCTGTTGTGCCATCCACACTCCCTCCCTGGCCAGTGTCTAAACATGGCTGCTGCATGCTCAGTCAGTTATGCAATTACTCACTGCGCCATATATGGTTGAATGTAGAAGCTGAGACCCAACTCACATAGCCTCTGCCGTTCTGGAACATTCTACTGAGCCATAGTCACCAGCCAGCAGAGAATGGTTCCAGTTGAACCCAACAGATTCCCAGCAGCACGTAAGATAGGTCACAGTGTAAGCCAGGTGCCAGTGGCTTAGACTTGTGAGCTCAAGGCTGAGATCCTGGTTCAAAGCCAGCCCAGGCAGTAAGGTCTAAGACTGTTATCTCCAGTTAACCACCAAAAGCCAGAGATGGATCTGGGGCTCAAGTGGGAGAGTACCGGTCCTGAGTTCAAGCCTCACCACATACACATACCACACAAATGCACACGCACACAAAACAGGTCACAGTGGATGAGAAGGATGGAGCCTGTTAACAGAAGGGATTGAGACTGAAGCAGGTGCACGGTGTGTGCAAAGGCCCAGGGGTAAAGAGGTATTTGGCTTGTTGGAGGAGGGGAAACCTGGGACAAGAAGACTGATTAAGACAAAGGATAAGGGCGAAGGGCCATCCAGGATGACATGGCAAGGAGGTGGCTATTCTTCAATGTAGTAAAACCCCTTCCAGGGTGTGGGCTGCAGGAACCTCATTTATTGCATTCAGGAGTTCACAATGTAAGAAATTTGAAAAGTTATGCACTTGTTCTGCAGTGTCAGTTTGTTAGTCTCTTAAAGGCTCTGGACTGAAAGTGTCTCACTTTAATTTTTCTTATTTCTAGTTCTGGGGATCAACCTGCAGGCCTTGGACAAACTGCTGAAGCCTGCTGGGGCATGGTGGCTCACTCCTAGCTACTCCGGAGGCTGAGATCTGAGGGTCAAAGTTCAAAGCCAGCCCAGCACAAAAGGACCTGAGACTCTTATCTCCAATTAACCTCTAGGAAACAGGAAGTGGGGCTTGGCTCAAAAGAGGGCAGTAGCCTTGAGCTGAAGAGCTCAGAGACAGCGCCCAGGCTGAGTTCAAGCCCCATGACCCACCCAAAAAAAAAACAAACAATGGCCGGGAGTTTGGCCTAGTGGTTAAAGTGCTTGCCTAGCATGCATGAAGACCCGGGTTCGATTCCTCGGTACCACATACATAGATAAAAGCCGGAAGTGGTGCTGAAGCTCAAGTGGTAGAGCTCTAGCCTTGAGAAAGTCCAAGGATAGCGCTCAGACCCTGAGCTCAAGCCCAGGACTGGCAAAAAAAAAAAACAACAAACTACTCAAGCATCCACCTTTGAGCTACAGCACCATTTCCAGCTTTTTCTATGTATGTGGTACTGAGGAATCAAACCCCAGTCTTTGTGCGTACTAGTCAAGCACACTACCACTAGGCCAAACAAACTCCTAGCCCCTCTTTTTGTTTGCTTGGCTTTTTTTTGTTTGTTTGTTTTTGTTTTTTGCCAGTCCTTGGGCTTGAACTCAGGGCCTGAGCACTGTTCCTGAGCTTCTTCTTTTTTTTTTTTTTTTGCCAGTCCTGGACTTGAACTCAGGGCCTGAGCCCTGTCCTTGGACTTTCTCAAGGCTGGAGCTCTACCACTTGAGCCTCAGCACCACTTCCAGCTTTTTTTTTTTTTTCTATGCATGTGGTACTGAGGAATCGAACCCAGGTCTTCATGCGTGCTAGGCAAGCACTCTACCACAAGGCCAAACTCCCGACCTGTCCCTGAGCTTCTTTTGCTCAAGGCTAGTGCTATACCACTTGAGCCACAGCACCACTTCCAGCTCTTTCTGAATAGTTTTTCTGCCCCATCTGGCTCCAGTGATCCTCAGATCCTCAGCCTCTGGAATAGCTAGGGTTACAGGCTTGAGTTACTGCCAGCTTGTTTTGTTTTTTTGTTTTTGTTTGAAATTCTTGCTATTGTTTTGGTGGGTTTTTTGTTGAAAAAGATCTTGCTGTATATCCCAAGTCTACCCTTGAATTCTCAATCCTTCTATTTCAGCCTCCCTAATGTTGGAACTACAGGTGTATGCATCCTACACAGCTTAACTAAACAACTCCTAATAACTCATTGTCTATCTGGCATGCCTGTAAATCCAGCCCTTAAGAGGCCAAGCCAGGAAGGAAAAGCTCAAGGCAATAGAGCCTAGTACAAGGGGACATGGCTTGCATGTGAAAGGGTTCTGGCTGTGTTGGGCGTGGTTTGCGGGTGGTGGGTGTGGCTTAGGCGAAAGGGGGCGTGGTTAGAGTGGGAGAGGACTTGTGTATCCAAATTGTAAGGCCCAGAGTTCAAACCCCAGTGCTAAAATAAGAAAAAGAAAGAAAAAGTAAAGGAAGTGATGATCTTTAGGCACAAACTTCTGTTCTTCAGTGGCTCAGAATGGTGATTCTCACCTTGGTTCTAGCTTTAGGTAAGTAGGACCCTCTGAGTTGCAGTGTGTAGGGAAGATGGCAGTATTTGTCTGAAATTTTCCCGAGGAACCCTGTGAGACTGTGAAGGCCTCTGGTTGCTGCCAGCCAGAAGTGCTAGGGCTGTGGTAACCTGGTATAATAAGCAGGCAGCTGGTTAAAACAACAGAAATGGTTTGTCGCACAGTCCTGGAGGTCAAAAGTCCACTTCAAGTTGTTAGCTGAGCCACGTACCCCCTACAACTAGCCAGAATCCTCCTGCATCTCTTCCTAGCTCCTGCTGGTCTCTGGCAGTTGCTGCTGCTCCTTATTTGTATTCAACACGAGGTTTTGCTATATTATCCAAGCTGGCTGGGAACTACTGGGCATCAAGCCATCTTTCTAATCTCAGCCTTCCACATAACTGAGACTACAGCTGTATACTACCTTGCCCAGCAACATTCCTGTCTCTGGTGTCATCTGGTTTTCTCCTCCATATGGGTCTCGGTGTGTTTCTTTCTTCCCTTGTTGGAAAGAGTATCTTGTTGGCTGGGATTACAGGTATGTGCTACCATGCCCAATTTCTCATTATAAGGTCACCAGTCATTCTAGAATAATAGCCCACACTATTTATCTTTGCTGATTACATCTGCAAAGAACTTAGTTGTAAAAATTCCTCCCCAGAAGATACTGGCTGAGGTAGCAATTTCAACATGTCTTCTGAGGTTGTACAATTCACAGTGCTTAGAAGTGTGTTAGCATCAAATCACCCTTTTGGCAAGCAGAGTTCTAGCTTTCCCTGATCCTTGGGGAAGCGGAGCAGAACCCACACTGTCAAAGAGTGAGGGAGCTGGGGTGAGGATATTCAGTCAGTTTCTGGGGAGTGCTAATTTTCCAGTACTTTCTTCTGGTTCCTGACTGGTGGGAATCCTGGCCCAGAGTACTTACTCTGGTACAGAGTAAGTCCTGGAGTCTGGGATGCTTGGGGCTGGAAGTTAGACACCAGGAGATTGTAACAGAGGGAGGCTGGCCTCCACATGGCAGCCATTGGCACCTACCACTGAAAAGGATTTCTTGGCTTTAAATAAGCAACCACAAACCAAATGACTTCAGGCACCAGAAGTGTGTATTTCCTTACTGTGAGGAAGGGCACAGATCCAAAGTGGGGCGGGGGGGGGGGGGAGATGTCATATTAGCCTGTATTAAATGCAGATGTTGAGAGAAAGGACTTTCTTTCCTTTTTTTTTTTTTTTTTTGGCCAGTCCTGGGCTTGAGTTCAGGGCCTGAGCACTACCAAGGCTAGAGCTCTACCACTTGAGCCTCAGCACAATTCCAGCTTTTTCCTATCTATGTGCTACCAAGGAATTGAACTTGGGCGTTGAGCATGCTAGGCAAGCACTCTACCACTAGGCCAAACTCCCAGCCCAGGACTTCCTTTCTTTCATGAGTCCCTGGGCTTGAACTCAGGGCATGGGCACTGTCCTTGAGCACTTTTGCTTAAGGCTAGTGCTCTGCCACTTGAGCCACAGTAAAGGTCTCGAACTCAGGGCTTCGTACATGCTAGGAAAGCATTTTATACTAAGCAACAGTCTCAGTCCTCTTTTTTTTGTGGGGGGGGATCAGTCATGGGGCTTGGACTCTGGCCTGGACCCAGGCGCTGTCCCTGAGCTCTTCAGCTCAAGGCTACTGCCCTACCCCTTGAGCCATAGCGCCACTTTTGGTTTTCTAGTGATTAACTGGGGATAAGAGTCACGTTCTTTGGTGCCTGGACTGGCTTAGAACCTGTGATCCTCAGATCTCAGCCTCCTGAGCAGCTAGGATTGCAGGCATGAGCCACTGTGTCCAGCTTTTTTTTTCCCCTGGTCCTGGGCATGAAATCAGGGCTGGGCTCTGTTCCTCAGCCTCTCTGTGTTCAGGGCTAGCACTCTACTACTTGAGCCACAGTGCCACGTCCAGTTGTTTTTCTCCCCTGTTTATGTGGTCCTGAGGAATGGAACCCAGGGCTTCATGCATGCTTGGTAAGCATTCTACCACTAAGCCACATTCCCAGCCCCCCCTGAGGCATTGCTTCTTTTGATGGCTTTGGAGGAATCTTCAGATTGGAGGCCAAGTTTCCACATGTTTCCCAGCTTCTGGAGGAGTTGAGTGCATCCTTTGTCTTGTGGCCCCTTCCTGCCTGCCTCCCTCCCTCCTCCCTTCCTTCCTGTTCTCTTCCCCTTCCTTCTCCCTCTTCCTCCTCCCTCCTAGGCCATTTTCCTCACCCGACTCTTCTCCTCTCCCTCTTTTTCCTTCCATTCTCAACAGCTCCTTCCCCCCCCCCCTCTCTTTCCCTCTCTTTCTCTACTTTGGTGCTGAGGATGGAACTTGGGACCTGCACACACTAAGCACTCAAATCTACCCCTGATCTACAAAACTAGCCCCTCCTCCCCTCCCCTTCTCTCCTCCCTCCCCTCCTCTCCTCTTTTCTCTTCCTCTCCAGGTGCTGGGGATGGAACCAGGCCCTTAGCACATGCTCTATTCCTCTGAGCTTTAACCCCAGCCTCTTTCTGGGTCTTAACCAATTCCCGGGGGTGACATTGGACTGACCCGGGATAATCCAAGATAATCTGCTCCTTGAGAAGTCCATCCCTGATGGGAGTGGGAGGGGGGGGATTTAACCTGTGCGAGTTCTGGGCATGCGCAGTCGGCGCCCGCGGTGGGGGCGGGGTGGAGTGAACCTGCGCGGGTGTCGGGCATGCGCAGTCGGCGTCCGTCCTCACTGGCTGCCCGAGCCTTGCCGGGTGTCGAGGGGTGGGGGTTCCCGCCGCACCTCCAACCTCCCCCCCCAATAACCTCCTTCTCCACCGCAGACCCTGAAGAACCGGTGGCTCCAGCAGTCCAGCCGGGAATCCGCGAACCCCGGGATCCTCGTGCTCCTGGCCTGCGGCACGGTCTCCAGCACCTGCGGCCAGATCGCCAGCTACCCGCTGGCGCTGGTCCGGACGCGCATGCAGGCCCAAGGTGAGGCGGGGCTGGGTGGCCCGGAGGCCCGGCGCCGGGCCTCGGCTTGCCCGGGAGTGTCAGCAAGGAGAGGCCTTTCCCCTTCGGGTGCGGAGGAGTTTGCTTAGTGCAGCGCCCTGGCGGTCCCCGGGCCACGGGGCGCCCCCCTCCCTCGCTCGTGGGCGAGGCTGAGTCCCAGCAGGAAGGGAGAGCTAGGACCAGGACCTGTGAGACGGGAGGGGTGGCTGTGGTTTGTTCTGTTTTTGCCAGTCCTGGGCGCTGTCCCTGAGCTTGTTGTGATCAAAGCTAGCACTCTACCACTTGAGCCACAGTGCCACTTCTGGCTTGTTCTGTGGTTAATCGGAGATAAGAATCTCAGCGACTTCCCTGCCTGGGCTGGCTTCCGACCCCCATCTTCAGATCTCAGCCTCCTGAGTAGCTAGGATTACAGGCAGGAGCCTGCCACAGCCCCCAGCTTGGGGTTTTTGTGTTTGCCAGTCCTGGGGCTGGAACTCAGGGTCTGGGCACTCTTCTTGGGCTTTCTCAAGGCTCGAGCTCTACTACTTGAGCCACAGCACCAATGGCGGCTTTTTCTATGTATTTAGTACTGAGGAATGGAACCCAGGCCTTTGTGCCTGCGAGGCAAGCTCTACCGCTAGGCCACGCTGTCAGCCCCTTTCTGTTTCTTTCAGGAGTTCTTTTCCCTCTACTATCTGTTTTGAGAATTTCCTTGGGAATCTGTTGTTGTTACAGAGCTCAAACTGAGAACATATGCTCTGGCCCCAAGCTTTTGTGTCCAAAGCTAGCCCTTGACCATTTGAGCCACAGCTCCACTTCTGGCCTTTTCTGTGCTTAATTGGAGATAAGAACCTCACAGATTTTCCTGTCCTGGCTGGCTCCAAACCACAATCCTCAGATCTCAGCTTCCTGAGACGCTAGGATTACAGGTGTGAGCCACCAGAGGCTGGCTTCCTTGGGAATTTTAGCATTTGTACTTCATGATTCTTCCCACCACCCCACACCCCTGGAGAGTGCTCTGAGACTATGATGGTTATAATGTCCACCGCACTGAAAGGAAGAAAGAGGGTAAATAAAGGATTGCACAATTAAGTATTGGTTCAGGGTTGAATACAGAGAAGGAGGAGCCCTCTCTTAGCCAGGATGTTGCAGAGGACCCACTCAAGGACCAGCTTTGGAACAGGTTGGAAAGATGGCCAGGGATTAGCTGTGAAGAGGAGAGCAGTGACTTCCAGGAAGGGAAGTTTCCACCACATACACATGCACACACCTTGCTCTGTTTCTATCTCCCCCGCCCCCTGCCATTTGAGGACTTGAGATTGGCAGCCAATTCCAAAGCTCAGGAAAGTCCAGAGTCTGTATACTAAGTCCCATCATTAGTCTAATCTTCACCCCTCCTGCTACAATCGCCACCTGGCCCAGCAATGCGGGGTGGGAAGGGAGAAGCAAAGTGAGGCGCTTCAGCCTTACCTGGGCCCCCCCACCCCTCTCCCAGCCTCCATCGAGGGTGCCCCACAGCTGTCCATGATGGGCCTGCTTCGTCACATCCTGTCCCAGGAGGGCGTGTGGGGGCTCTACCGGGGCATTGCCCCCAATTTCATGAAGGTCATTCCGGCCGTGAGCATCTCCTATGTGGTCTACGAAAACATGAAACAGGCCCTGGGGGTCACATCCAGGTGAGGGACCCGGAGACTACCCCACCCAAAATTCCCTCCCTCAATCTTGACACCTCAGCCACTGGAGATGAAAGGCCCGACCAACGGATCCCAGATCCCCATCCTAAACCCACTTCAGCCACTGGATTCCAATCCCCCCCCAGTCCAGATCTCAGATCCCTAGATCCTGCATTCCTGAAGGTGGGTCCTGTTTCCCTCACCCACCCACTGGGACCTGAACCCGTACGTCTTAATCACTGGGTCCACAACAGTTAAGTGGCTGGATCCCAACACCCCACCCACAGGAGCACACATGTCCCTCATCAGGCACACACACAGACACAGAGACACCAGATCCAGTGCCCTTTGTGCAGTACTGGATCCCAGATTCCTCAGCCTCGCTGGTGGATCCCAGATTGCCATGCCTTGTGCCCTGCATCTCCAAGCTCAGCCACTAGGTTCTGGATGTCAAGAAACCTCAGCTGCTGGATCCTGATGGTGCCATGCCTAGATCCTGGGGCTCCACCACTGGATCCCACATCCCCTCACCCCTACCACTGGATCCTGTATTCCTTTACCTCAACACTGGATCCCAGATCCTTCTGCTTCGCCTGCTGGATCTCCTCCTTGTGCAAGCCTATGATCCTCAACCACTGGATCTCAGATTCCCAAACCCCAGCCGGCTGCTAGCTTCTGGCTCCCTCAGTACAGAAGCCAACCAGTACAGCGACATGGATCCCATTCCGCAACTGCAGCTGCCGGATCCCAGACCCCTTCGCCCCAGTCACCGGTCACTGAAACCTCTGTCCAAACAAGTTAGAGCCTCGTTCTCCCAAGCACTGGATCCCAGACCTTGAATCCCGCCCCCAACACTAATGCTCAGATGCCCCAGTCTAGACCCCAATAGCCAAGCAACTCTTCCCACCCCCAGATTCCAGGCACCAACCTTGCCCAGCATGGGGGAGGAGGGTGTCCCACCACGTTCTGGGTGGCCTAGGAAGTCTGAGTGTGACTGTCCAGTGTCCTGCTCACTGGTCATCCCCCAGCGGCAAGAGCAAGGAGGCTGTGGTGGATGTGGTGATGCCCCACCCCAGGGCCAGGCCACACCTCCTGCCCTGGCCCTGCCTTCCCAGCTGTCCCACCTCAACCATGAGTCATCTTCCTGAGACCTCCCCCATCCCCAGCCTGGTCAGGCTTGAAAGATGGGCAAGCCAGGAACAAATCCACTCAAAATACCCGTCCCAATTATGCAAAAACCAATCAATCTAGAACTGGCGTCTATTTTTCTACCAGAGAAAGGAGCAAAACCCCCTTCCACACCAACCCAGGCCATCAACTCCCCTGACCCGCCATTCCCTCCCACTTTGCAGTTGAATGCTGAGTCTAGGAAAGCATGGAGAACCCTCTCTACTCCTCCCCCTTAAGGGACAGTGAAAGGAGAACTGAGGTATTGGGGGTCTGGACAACACCCTGGCTTCCACTACCCCTCACCTTTACCAATATCCCCACTCCTGCCTGTATTCTTGCAAAGGAAAAGAACAAAAGGAATAAATTTTCTAAGCTCTTTCATTGTGTGTGTTTCTTCCTGAAAAGGGAATGGGGTGCAAACTGCATCCGAGTCCCCCACACAGCTGCAAGAGATAGGAAGCCCCTCCTTGTGGGCCCAGACCCTGTATCTCTCTGTGCTCAAAGCTAGCACTCTACCACTTGAGTCACAGTGCCACTTCTGGCTTTTTCAGCCCCTTGGTAGTTAGTTTCACAGACTTTCCAGTCCAGGCTGGCCTTGAACCTTGATCTTCAGCTTCCTGAAATAGTTTTCCAGGAAGGAGCCACCAGTGCTTGGCTTCCCCCATCCCGTTATGGGGCGTGAACTCTGGGCCTAGGTGCTGTTCCTGAGCTCTTCAGCTCAAGGTTAGTGCTCTACCATGTAGAGCCACAGCACCACTTCCAGTTTTCTGGTGGTTAATTGGAGATCAGAGTCTCACTGACTTTACTGGCCAGCTAATCCTCAGACCTCAGCCTCTTGAGTAGTTAGAATTACAGGCGTGAGCCACCAGTGCCCAGCTGCTTGGCTCCTTTATTTTTTTGGGGGGGTGCGGGGGGCATGGGGCTTGAATTTGGCCTGGGCACTGTCCCTGAGCTCTTCAGCTCAAGGCTACTGCCCTACCCTTGAGCCAAGCCCCACTTCTGTTTTCTAGAAGTTAATTAGAGATAAGAGTCTCAAGTCCTTTTGTGCACAGGCTGGCTTTGAACCTTGATCCTCAGATCTCAGCCTCCTGAGTAGCTAGGGTTACAGGCATCAGCTACCACAGCCGGCTGCTTGGCTCCTATAATAATAATAATAATAATAATAATAATTAATAATAATGTCACTAAGCCCATCATGGGCTCTGACCCTAACCTCCAAATCCTGTCTCTGCCGGGCTTGAACTCTGGTCCTCTGTGCTATCCCTGAGCTTTTTTCACTGAGCCTTCTAGCACTTAAGCCACACTTACACTTTCTGGCTTTTTGTTACTTAATTGGAGATACGAATCTTCTGATTTTCCTTCCTGGACTAGTTTTGAACTATGATCCTCAGGATCTCAGCCTCTTTGAGTGGCTGGGATTATAGATATGAGCTACTGACACCCAGCCTTCTATCTCCAGCTTCTACCCGCTGAGTGGGGAGTCAAGAGTTTCAGCATGAGACTTTTGGTGAGACTCAGAGTGGGCAGTGATGAACAGTGACTTCACAGGACATGAGCATATGGGCTGTCATCCCTCCCCCTCCCTGCCCTGGCGAGGTCACAGTGTCCTCTGTGACCTCACTGTCCCCTGGACTCCCAAGTTTACAGAGCACCCCAGAAGCAACTGCCTGTGGTGGCAGGGTCACATTCCCCAGGGACGTGGGTCTGTGCATCCTGACCTCCAGCCACCATGGGAACTGATCAGGAGGAAAGGAAGGAATCTTGCTCTCGGGTCCAGAGGTTGTTCAAGAGGGTCAAAGGCTTTGTAACCAGAGCAGGCCCTGCAACCCCACCCCCGCCCCCACCCCCACCCCCCAACTGGAACCCAGGCTGCACGCATGTATACGGGTATGTGTTTGGGCATGTGTCTGAAAGTCACCTCGAACATCCCCTGTCACAGCAGGTGAGTGGGGACATCTGGGGTGTCCCAGGATCTGGCTGCCTTGACAAAAGCAAATCTGAGCAAATCTAGAACCACTCATGTGGGAGCAGGGGGCAGAGACCCCCTGGGGGCATCCACGCATGACAACACTCAACAAAACTGGCTCTGGCCTCAGGTACTGGACACTGGGGAGCAGCTGATGGTCCCCGTGGATGTCCTGGAGGTGGACAACGAGGGAGCCCTGTGGAAGTTTCTGCTGTCAGGAGCCATGGCAGGGGCAGTGTCTCGAACAGGCACCGCCCCTCTTGATCGAGCCAAGGTGTACATGCAGGTGTGTGGGGAGGGCGGGCCAAGCTCATGGGGACATCACAGGTAGGTGTTGGGGGGGTCAAGATGGAAGCACAGCTGGAAGCGGGGTTCTCATGCAGGAGTAGAGAGATTGGGAGCTGGGGATGACACCACAAGGGTGTGATGACGCAGGCCTGTAATCCCAACCACTCAGAAGACAGAGGTAGGAAGACTGAGGTTCAAGCTTGTCCCTAGACAAAAGCAGGGAGAGCCTATCTGAAAACCCAACTTTTACAAAAGAAAAACACTGGGATTCCTGGCTCCAGGGGTGGAGCGCCTGTGTAGCAAGTACAGGGCCCTGAGTTCCAATCCCAGTATGAAGGGTTGGGGAGGACAGAAAGCCAGGACACTCACATGGGGCCCAGGAAAGCTCCTTGGCTAGGAACCAGGGAGGGGGTCCCTAGAGGTGAGTGAGTCTGAATAAGGCAGGCAAAGATGGGAGCTGGGGTTGCAGGGGTTGGGGTTCAGGGCTGGCCTGGGTAGGAGTTGGAGAAGCATGTGAACAGCGTAACACACAGGGTGTGTTTATGCTTATGGACGTGTGCGCATGCGTGCACACACATGAGAGCCTGCCCCCCCCCCCAGGTCTACTCCTCCCAGGCTAACTTCATGAACTTGCTGGGGGGTCTCCGGAGCATGGTGCAGGAGGGGGGCGTGCGTTCCCTGTGGCGCGGCAACGGCATCAACGTGCTCAAGATCGCCCCGGAGTACGCCATCAAGTTCTCTGTCTTTGAGCAGGTAGGGGAGCACCCCGAAATACAAACCCCACTGTCTTAACCCAGCCTTTGTGGCACCCTCCAGACCCCACTCCCACTGCATAGCTTTGGGGGGGATGGAGTGGGAAGAAAGGCAACTCCCACCCCACCCTCCCTCCATCTGCCCCACTAGTGTAAGAACTTCTTCTGTGGCGTGCATGGGTCCCCACCATTCCAGGAACGTCTCCTTGCTGGCTCGCTGGCTGTGGCCATCTCTCAGACCCTCATCAACCCCATGGAGGTAAGAGGACGCCTGGCCCAGACAGCCAGAGCCTGGCAGCTCCCCCCTCCTTCCCTTCTTCCTCTTCCACTAGGAGATGGAACATCCATCCTTTATCCAGAGACCCATTTCCACACTACTTCCAGAATGGTCTCTTCTCCCTAAGCACCCAAGACGCCGTCTGTAATTTGTGTTTGCATTTGATGTCTGCACGTGCTCTCTGTGACCTTTCTCTGTGCTGGTAAAGGGGTTGGGATTCAGGGTCTGATGCTGTCCCTGAGCTTTTGGGCCTAAGGCTGGAGCTTTGCCACATGATCCTCAGTTCCACTTCTGGGTTTGGGCTGGTTAATTCAAAATAATTTCATGGTCTTGTCTACATGGCCTGCCTGTGAATCATAACCCTTACATCTGAGCCTCCTGAGTAGCTAGGATTACAGGCGTGAGCCACTGGTGTGTAGCTAGATACATTCTTTCCAATGAGGAACAAACTTCACAGCCTGGAAGACTGGTTTTCTACATATCCTACCCTCTTCTCCCCAGACCCAGGCACACTTGACCAGGTTTTCATGCCATGCTCAGCTACTGTTCATCTTTTGACTGTCCACCTGGCTTGGCCGTCTCTTAGGTAGCATGTGTGATCACCCCTCCCCATGCTTTCCTGCTTTTCTTTCTCAGTTTTCCAGGACTGGCCATGAGAGAGACCTACCATAGCCGGCCATGTTTGGATCACCCATGCAGTAGAGCTTTTACATGATTGTAGATTTCCTGGGATTTGGATGATTTGGATATGAAGCTATTTTGGTTATTTTTGTTTGTCAGTTGTGGGACTTGAACTCTGAGCCTGGGAGTTGTCCCTGAGCTCTTCAGCTCAAGGCTCTACCACCCAACTCCTTGAGCCACAGTGCCATTTCCTTGGTTATTTCTTTTCTTTCCTTTTTTTTTCTTTTTTTGAACTTGGTATCTGACACTTTTGCTCATTGGCTAGCACTCTACCAACTGTGCCATGCCTCCAACCCCGATATGTTTGTTTGTTTTTGCCAGTCTTGGGGCTTGCACTCAGTGCCTGGGCACTGTCCCTGAGCTTCTTTTGCTCAAGGCTAGTGCTCTACCACTTGAGCCACAGCACCACTTCTGGCTTTTTCTGTATATGTGGTACTGAGGAATCAAACCCAGGGCTTCATGCATGCCAGGCAAGCACTCTACCACTAAGCCACACTCCCAGCCCTGATATGGGGTTTTGTAAAAACCCTGTCTCTGGTGGACAACTATGTAATGAGTATTCTCACTTGATTAGGTAAGGCCCATCCCAGGCAATTTCTTTTCATTACCTGTGAGTCACTGCTGAGCCTGGCAAGGTGGTACATGGCGTGACTTTGTTGCCTTGACACAAAATCCAGAGAGCAGGTGATAGGTCTGGGCCCCAAACCTGGATGCTGCTAGTTCTTCCTCAGCATGTGGTAGGGACATGGCCATCACTGACCGACAAGGTCACAAAGAAGGTGGGAGCAAATGAGTGACCCTCCCCTCTCCAGGTGTTGAAGACGCGATTGACCCTGCGCAGAACGGGCCAGTACAAGGGGCTGCTGGACTGCGCCAAGCAGATCTTGGACCGAGAAGGCACCCGGGCTCTGTACCGTGGCTATCTGCCCAACATGCTAGGCATCATTCCCTATGCCTGCACAGACCTGGCTGTCTACGAGGTGTGTGTGCCACAGGGCTGCGGGCTGGCCTGCTTAGGGCTCCTACTGAGATTCCTCCTGCCCTGCATCCCATCCCCTACCCCCTGCATTTTGTGTGTGCTGGTCCTGGGGCTTGAACTCAGGGCCTGGGTACTGCCCGCAGCTTTTTAGCTCACTGCTAATGCTCTGCCACTTGAGCTGCTTCCCAGATTTTTGCTGGTTCATTGGAGATAAGAGTTTCATGGACTTTCCTGCCCTGGTTGGCTTTGAACTTGGCTACTCATCTCAGCCTCATCCTGAGTAGCTAGGATGAGAGACATGAGCCACCAGCACCTGACATTTTCTGCCTTTCAATATTTCATGAGTGTGGGGCCAGGAGCATTGCCTAGTGGTAGAGTACTCGCCTAGCATGCACGAAGCCCTGGGTTCAATTCCTCCGTACCACATACTCAGAAAAAAACTGGAAGTGGAGCTGTGGCAAGGTACTAGCCTTGAGCAAAGTATGTCCAAGGACAGTGCTCAGGCCCTGAGTTCAAGCCCCAAGACTGGAAAAAAAAAATCTCATGAAGTTGTCCTTGGCACCCAGTGTGTGATGATCAGGTCAGAGTAGGGTGGTTTAGGCTTAGGTGGTTCTCATTTCTTTGTGCTGGGAACAATAAACAACTTTCTATGGCTGGGTGTGTTGCCTCATGCCAGCCACACAGCCAAGTTAGAAGGGATTAAATAGGATTACAGCCCAAGCCACGAAAACCACTCAAGACCTTATCAAAACAAATAACCAGAACAAAACAGGCTGAGGGCATGGTTCAATTGGTTGAATGCCTACCTAGCCAAGCAATAGGTCCTGAATTCAAACCATGGTGCTACCAATTCCCCGCCCCCCAACTGGTCACTAGTGGCGAATACCTGTCATCTAAGCTACTCTGAAGACTGAGCACAGTTCAAGGCCAGCTTGGGCAGGAAAATCTGTGAGACTCATCTCCAATGAACCAGATGTGAACCAAAAACCCAGAAGGGAAGCCCACCACCACCACCACCACCACACACATATATATATATATATATATATTATATATTATATATGTATATAAAAAAAACCCCACCACTTAGAGATAACACCCAAGCCCTAAATTCAAGCCCTAGTGCACACTAGTTTTTTTTTTTTTTTTGCCAGTCCTGGGCTTGAGCTCAGGGCCTGAGCACTGTCCTTGGATTTTCTCAAGGCTAGAGCTCTACCGCTTGAGCCTCAGCACCACTTCCAGTTTTTTTCTATGTATGTGGTACCGAGGAATCGAACCCGGGTCTTCGTGCATGCTAGGCAAGCACTTTAACCACTAGGCCAAACTCCCGGCCCCACACTAGTTTTTTGAGACAAGGGTATCTCTCTGTACAGCCCAGAATGGTCTTGAACTGATACGCCAGCTATTCCATTTACTTCTATGAGACTAATATTGGTGGTGGTGGTGGTGTGGGACTTGAACTCTGGGCCTAGGCACTATCCCTGAGCTCTTTAACTCAAGGCCCTAGCCCTAAGCCACAGCACAACTTCTGCTTTTCTAGTGGTTAATTGAAGATGAGCCTCTTAGTCTTTAGTGCCTGGGGTGGCTTTGAACCTCAGATCTCAGTCTCCTATGTAGCTAAGATTACAGGAGTGAGCCACCGCACCCAGTTAAGACTAATTTTTTTTGTAGCTTCCACGCATAAGTGAGATAATATGGTATTTAGTTTCCTGAGCCTCACTTATTCCACATAACATAATGTCCTATTCATGAATGTTCCATTCATGGTGCTGCAAACAACAGGCCTTCGTTCTTTTTTTATGACTGAGTAATATTCCACTGTGCACAAGACCATCTTTTGTCATCAATTCTTGGCTTTATGAATGGTGTTCTTGCCCCCTCCTTTGACAGGTGCTCCAGAGCTTGTGGCTGAAGTCTGGCAAGGACATGGAGGACCCCAGTGGCCTGGTCACTCTGTCGTCTGTAACGCTCTCCACCACCTGTGGCCAAATGGCCAGTTACCCACTGACTTTGGTGCGCACCCGGATGCAGGCAGAAGGTCAGGCTGGCTTCAGTGGCACTGCACATGTCCTTACTGCCTATCTTGGCTCTTGGAATGTGTCTATCCTCTGACTCTCCACTTACTGACACCACACCCTGAGCCCACAAAGCCTTTTTTTTTTTTTTTTGGCTGGTCCCTAGGGCTCAAAACTCCTAGCTTGGGCACTACCTCTGAGACCCATTTTTGCTCAGGGATAGCACTCTATACCACTAGAGGTGAATTTCTGGGATTAACTGGAGATAAGATTAACACAGACTTTCCTGCAAGGGCTGGCTTTGATCCTTAGATCTCAGCCTCTTGAGTAGCTAGGATTAGAGGTTTGAACCACCCACACCTGCCCTACTATAGCCTTTTACTCTTGCCCCTCTAATCGGACTCCAGCCCTCTTGTTCGTGCTTACAAAAAAAAAAAAAGCAACAAAACTAGCATCCATCCCACAAATTCCTCCAAGATGTGGCTCAGATCTGACTCCCAACACAATGCCTGCCCTCCCCTAAAAAAGACTCACTCCAATCAGACCCAGCCCATCGCTTGTCTTCTCCCCACAGACACGGTGGAGGGCTCCAACCCCACCATGCGTGGAGTGTTCCGACGGATCCTGACCCAGCAGGGCTGGCCGGGGCTGTATCGAGGCATGACCCCCACGTTGCTCAAGGTGTTGCCCGCGGGGGGCATCAGCTACGTGGTATATGAAGGAATGAAGAAAACTTTGGGTGTGAGCTGACACCTCTCACAGCTTCGGGAACTGCAAGAACCAGTGTCCTTAAGATCCCAAAGAAGTCCTCCCAGTCTCAGGCGCCCAGGCAGTTCAGAGGGCTTGGGTTAGAAGACCTCTTGGGTTTCCTCCCCAGGGTACAGCCTGAGTCCTGAGTTTGGACTCTGGTCCGGCTTCTGCTAGATCGTCCGGGTTCTAAGGCTACATAGCTGGTGAACGTTCTGACAATTTAGGAATAAAGATGGGGTTCTGCAGGATGTGTCAGGGGGTACCTGGGTCTATCCGAGGACCTCGGATCCTCGGGTCCAGGACTGAAGATAGTAGAGAGGGTGGCATGAGGGGGGCTTGGGACTCCTCGCCCCCGGGTAGGAGGGGGAAGCCTTAGGGGACAGGGAATAACGGGATGGAGCCAAAGGAGGCTCTAGATCCCCGCGGGCGAGATAAAAGGGGGTGCAAAGGATATCCTCCAGCTCCCAGGCCGCCACATCCCCGGAAGCACCGGTCCATACGCTTCAAGCAGGACACGTGCAGGACCGGCCCGGCCCGGCGCCCCGGGTGCTAACCCCGACGTCAGGCCAGGAGGTCCGGCAGCCGGTCGCCGCCGCCCACGTAGGCTGCCAATCACTCCACTTCCCGCCAATCCCCTCCCGCCGCTGGGAGCCGGGATCCGCCCTAATGCAGCTGCGCGTCCACTGGCTCCCACCAAAACTGGGCAATTGATTTCTTCCATGGCCATTTGCTCACTCGTGGTGTCAGTCGAGGAATGTCCCGCCCCTGCGCTCCAATCATTGGCTTAGAAGTCAGGGCTGGAAAAGGATTCTGGTTAACCAGGAAAGCATGCCCAGATCCAACCTCCATCATCCAGAACTTGTCAGGGATTCGATTAAATTGACTGCCAATCTTTACAAAGCACCTCCTTCCTCCTGTATTCATTGGCGGACGTTCACGACCGTCACGCCGAGCGCCCGCCTAACCGGCACCGCCTTCCAGTCCACGTGACGCTTCGGAACCATCCACCTAATTCGGAAGCCATCCCTCCAATCTAGAACTCACGCTCCACGGGCCTTCCTGCCGTCTTGAGTCGCCACGATTTGCCTGCGCAGCGCCGGCTGCCCCCAGCCCATTGCCTTCCAGAGCTGTCGGTCACTCGGTGTCTCCCGCCCACTACCTCTTCCGGAGCCGCGATTGGCCAATGGCCTCCGGGGCCCACGATTGGTGCTCTGGGAGCGAAAGCCGCCACCCATTGGCCGGACGGCGCCGTCCGTCTGGTCGCCGGCGGGAGGGGGTACCCTCTCCCCCCTCGTCGTCTTCCCAGCCGCTGGGTTCCCAGAGTGCTCCGCGGCCGTGTGGAGCGAGGCCTTGTTCCCGCGTTGAGCCGCCGCCGCCGCCGCCACCACCTCCTCAGCCTCAGCCTCCGCACCAGGCCCGGCCCCGCCGCGCCATGTCGGACTACAGCTCGGGAGGACCCCCGCCCGGGCCGCCGCCGCCCGCCGGCGGGGGCGGGGGAGCCGGAGGCGCCGGCGGAGGCCCTCCGCCGGGCCCAACGGGCGCGGGGGACCGGGGCGGCGGCGGCGGCCCGGGTGGAGGCTCGGCCGGAGGCCCCTCGCAGCCGCCGGGCGGTGGCGGTCCGGGGATCCGCAAGGACGCCTTCGCGGACGCCGTGCAGCGGGCCCGCCAGGTGAGGCGGCCGCGGGCTCGAGGGGCGCGCGGGGCGGGGGGGAGGGGGCGAGGGTCACGTGCGCGCGCGCGGGGTCGCGAGGGGGCGGCGCCCGGGGGCCGCCGTGGGGTCACGTGGGGGGCAGGCGCGGGGGGGGGGGCGCGCCCTGTCTGGCTGGGGTTAGCTCACCGATGATCCCCCCCGTTACGAGGACTCGGGGGGTCCTGGGCTCACCCAGCGCAGTCCCTGGGTGGGCCGGGGTCGCGGAGATCGAGGCCTTACCTGGGGGTCCCTTTCTGGCACACAACCTCGCCCCACTCTCTTAGAGGCCATGGACCTCCCCCCCCCCTTTAAGTGTTGGGTCCTGCGTGCACTGATTGCCCACCATCAGAGCCAAGGACCATTTTCCTGCCCCAGTCTTGTCCCACGGGGGACCCTTTCCCTTAGACTCTGGAAAACGAAGAGGACCGACCCTCTTTGGGCCTTTGGATCAGATGGGGAAGGTGGCCACCGACGTCTGTTTTCTGTAGTTTGAAAGTGAAGTGTCTGGTTGGGAAAATAGGGGGAGGGTCCCATCGTCCCGTTTTGAGGCCCGATGACAGCATGCAGGGGTCACGTGCTGCTGAGACTGACCTCCGTTCCACTGGCAGCTGCTTCTCCCCAGCCTAGAGGGGTCGGGACCCTTAGGGAGAACTTTGCTGCGGGCTCAGGAAGTCGATGACTGGAGTATGGCACCTTGGGTTTGTCCCCATGCCTCTGGGCTGGGGACTGGCTCCTCCCAAGGTGGGAGGACCCGTTAGGTGACCGCCCTCGGTTCTCTCAGCGTGGCCTCCAGCTTCCTCACCTCCAGAGTGGAGTAAGTTGGAGCCAGCATTTGAACTGCTTGCTCCCCAAAATGTGATTGAGTGGGAGAGCTTGGTGCTGTTATTTGGAGGGATACACAACCCCCTAGGGGGACTGCCAAGAGCTTAGGGTGGAGGCAAGTTCTTTGGAGAGAGAGAGCACTGGGCGCTGTGTCTCTAAAGCACAACCAGGTGGTGATCTGAAGTTAGTTTGCTGAATTGAATGTACTTGAAGTTGCTATTGGTGTGTCCCAAATGAATATATATGGTTTTGATGGCTCACGCTTGTAATCCTAGCTGTTCAGGAGTCTGAGCTCTGAGGATGGAGGTTTGAAGCCAGTCCAGGCAGCAAAGTCGTGAGAGGCTTATCTCCCATTTACCTGAAAAAGTCAGAAGTAGAACAAAGGGGGTTAGAGCACTAGCTTTAAGTGAACAAGCTAAGGGGACAGCACCTATGTCCTGAGTTCCAGCACACACATAAATGTATAGTGTGTTCGAAAGGGAGCTTTATCTTAAGTCATATGAGAGATGCTGAGGGCTGGGAAAAGTTGTGTTCTGGCTCCCCCAGAACCAAGCTGAGGGAAGTCAGCTTGGTTTTCCTGCCCATAGAAAACAGGGTCTGGGTCTGAAAGCTCTTGGTTCCCGAGGTGACTTCAGGACCCCCCTCTCCAGGCTGCCAAGCTTCTGTTTCTTTCTTCCCTTACATCAAAGTCAGTGTGTATTCCAGGTGCTGCCTTGCCGGCACTTTCTATGCAGATCCCACCAAGCCAGGGAGAAGGGTGATTTTTTTAGTTCCCAGTTACTTGGGAGAACTTTGAGGCCTTCATAAAAACTACTTCCAGCCAGGTGAGCTGGCTCACACCTGTAATCCTAGCTACTCAGGAGGCTGAGATCTGAGGATGGCAGTTCAAAGTCAGCCTGGGCACTAAAGTCTGTGAGGCTGGAAGTGGTGCTGTAGCTCAAGGGGTAGGGTGGTAGCCTTGAGCTGAGGAGCTCAGGGACAGCACCCAGGCCCAGAGTTCAAGTCCCACAACCAGCCAAAAAAAAAAAAAAATCTCCTTCCAGGACACCTTTACCCGCAGCTCACCCTAAGCCTCACTCCTGAGGCTCCGAGGAATTTAGCGCTAGGAAGCCTGAGGTTAGGTGTTTCTCTCTAGTGGTCAACTCTTCTTTGCTTCCTACTTCCCCCAGATTGCAGCCAAAATTGGAGGTGATTCTGCTACAACTGTGAATAACAGCACTCCTGATTTTGGTTTTGGGGGCCAAAAGAGACAGCTGGAAGATGGAGGTAACTCCTGGCAGCCATTTTTAGTTTGGGAAGAAGGGCTGGGGGCAGAGTGCTGGAGTGAAGAAAACTTTCGAAGAAAACTTAAGCAGTGCCGACCTTGTTTTTTGTTCTCTGCCACCCTGAAGTATCCAGTGGCTGAGAAGAGGGCAGGCTGGTTGTGACAGGGCAAAGTTGTAAGTTCCAAGATCAGTCCTCCCCTCTGGGGACAGGCCCTAGGGCCAGCCTGCACCAAAGGGGAGCCAGAAGTCCTCTCTGCCTTTAGGTTGTTCCTTGTAAGGAGTGTCGCCCTGGATGCTGGTGGCCCCACTGGGTGCCCTCTGCTACCCCCAGGGTCTTGCCTATGCTGGGTGGGGACATGTGGCAGCGTCCAGGGCGGGTGGGTGGTGCTGCATCTGACGCCCTCTTGTCCACAGACCAGCCCGAGAGCAAGAAGCTGGCTTCCCAGGGAGACTGTAAGTGCAGACTGTGTGCATATGGCAGCTTTGTGGTCTTGAAGGGGGTGGGGGGACGGGGGCTATAAGTTTGGAGCAGGTAGCTCTGCTTTGGAGGCTCATGTTCCAGGGAATACGTGAGTTTTAGAGATCCCAGAACCCCCTGGATTTGAGGCTGCATGCACCCTTTTTTTGTAGTTGTTTTCTTTGGCTGGAGGGAGGGGGCAGTCAGTTGCAGAGCTTAAACCCAGGACCTGGGCACTATTCTTGAGCTTTTTTGCTCATTCTACCTCTTTTGAGTCATTCCGATTTTCTGGTGGTTAATTGGAAATAAGAGTCTCATGAACTTTGCTGCTTTTTTCCCCTCTTTTGGGGGATGGGGGGAGCGGGTAACTGGGAATTGAACCCAGGACATTGAACCTGCTAGTCAAGTGCTTTGCCACTAACCTACATCCCAGCCTGCCTAGTGGCTTTGAATTGGAATCTTCATATCTCAGCCTCCCGAGGAGCTAGGATTGCAGGCCTGAGCCGCCTAAGCTCCAGTGGCCATTGGGACTGGTGGATGTTAAGTGCCAGTTGTCCCTCGTGTGGGTATTGGGTGCACAGACAGGAGCGAAGCTTATCTTTTGGGGTTTCTCTTTGCAGCCATCAGTTCACAGCTGGGACCCATCCACCCTCCCCCAAGGTAACAGCTGCTTGCGGGGCTTTTGGCTGTCTCTGCCACACCATCCAATTATTTCCCATCTGACAGGCCAGGGGTGCCCATCCAGGAAGGCGGGGAGCTAGCTGGGTCCACTTCTTGTGCACCAGCCTTTCCCCATCCCCCGGTGTGTAGGCTGGAGAAGGAGAGTGGGTTGTGTCAGCTGCTGCCTGCCCTGGACTGGGGTGTTCTGACACACAGGCTGTTTCTCGTGCTTAGGGTTGTCATAGTTTGGGGGTCTCTGCCACTTTGCCACCTTGGGTAAACCTATACACTGGTCAGGTTATGGGGGAAGGCCAGTGGGAAATCCAGGCACCGTTGGGGGTTTTGTGGGCTGCTGTAGAAGGTGAGGAGAGCAGCCCTAGGCCTTGGGCCCCAGTGCAGGGGTGAGGGGCTTGCGCCCTCCTGCACTCGGGGTGACTTGCATTATCTCTTTCAGGACTTCAATGACAGAAGAGTATAGGGTCCCAGATGGCATGGTGGGCCTAAGTGAGTGCGGGCTCTGTGGGAAGCGTGGTGTCCCATATGCCCCATGGGGCTTCTGTGCTCTGCTCGCCTCTGTCCTGCCCTCCAGGGAGCTGTGGGAGGGCCAGCAGTAGGGACCCCCAGCCTGGTGTCCTGAGTTCTACACCTCCTCCACCCATGTCTGCATTTCTTCTGTCTTGTCCTAGTCATTGGCAGAGGAGGTGAACAAATCAACAAAATCCAGCAGGACTCGGGCTGCAAAGTTCAGATCTCTCCAGGTATGGGGAACGCGTCCTGCCCGCCACTGGCACGGGGTGACAGGGCTCAAACCAGTGTAAACCACCGGGTGTGGCGATGGTGGGGGCAGCCAAGGCCCCTCTGCCCAAACTGAACCACCCACAAGGAAGGGTTGGAGGAGGCAGCCGTGCACCTGCCTTGTCTAAAACACTGTCCTGGTTGAGTCGAGGGTGTCGTGTGGGGAATGGAGTGGGGCAGAGTCTTGGTCCTTATGGAGTCTGCCTTTTCTTCCACTTTTCTCCCCCCACTGAGTTTAACCTGAGCAGGAGGTGAGGGGGAGGCATTGATATGTCAGAAGTGGCCACGGACTGTCTGGAAGCTTCCTCGTCTCCACCTGGGCCTTTGGGAACTGACCTCATCTCCTTTTCTCTCCAGACAGCGGTGGCCTACCTGAGCGCAGCGTGTCCCTGACGGGAGCCCCGGAGTCCGTCCAGTAAGTGCCTGGCTGTGCCTTGGTGACCTGGGGAGCCGGCAGAAGCCCTCTTTCCTTCAGGAGTTGGGAGTGACACCTCCACGTGTCCTTCACTCCTGCCCTCTGCAGAGAGCTGTGCGCACAGGTTGATGCCTGAGAATGCCAACGTCTGCCAAAGCTCCAGGCTGAACAGTCCCCCATGCCAGGCCTCCTCTTTGGCGTCTGCCCCATACACTGGTTGGGGCCCCCTCCCTTCAAGCTGGGGTTCATCTGTTTCTGCAAGTGATAGCAGCAGCCTGTCCTTCCCTCTCCAGGAAAGCAAAGATGATGCTGGATGACATTGTGTCCCGGGGTCGTGGGGGCCCTCCAGGACAGTTCCACGACAATGCCAACGGGGGCCAGAACGGCACTGTGCAGGAGATCATGATTCCTGCTGGCAAAGCCGGCCTGGTCATCGGCAAAGGCGGGGAGACAATTAAGCAGCTGCAGGTGACGAATGGGCACGCCCCTCTCCCCACCCTGCTCCCCTCCAGCTCTAGAGTCCCGGGAGAGCCCAGCCTCATGGTTGCCATTGATTATCCAGGAGCGTGCTGGAGTGAAGATGATTTTAATTCAAGATGGGTCCCAGAACACCAACGTTGACAAGCCCCTCCGTATCATTGGGGATCCCTACAAAGTTCAGGTGAGCTCTGGGGTTCCCTGACTCTGGAGCGCTTCCCAAGGCTAAGCTGGGGAGGTCGCAGGCACCAGCCTTGAGGTCAGCCCTGTTTGTTCCACCGGCTTGCCTCCCTTCCTGGCTGCTAGGGGGCAGATGCAGAGCCTGTGGGGCAGGGGACAGGCATTGCACTGTCCAGGGGCCCGGGCTGGGGCTGTCTGTGCTGACCAGGTCCCTGTGCGTGCAGCAAGCCTGCGAGATGGTGATGGACATCCTCCGAGAACGTGAGCAGGGCGGCTTCGGGGACCGCACGGAGTACGGCTCGCGCATCGGCGGAGGCATTGACGTGAGTGCCTGGGGAGGGGGGCACGCCCAGCTGCCCGCAGAGCCTGCTGACCCTGCGCCTCCCACCCTCCAGGTGCCAGTGCCCAGGCATTCTGTGGGCGTGGTCATTGGCCGGAGTGGAGAGATGATCAAGAAGATCCAGAATGACGCTGGGGTGCGGATACAGTTCAAGCAAGGTGAGGGCCCTGTGCGTGGCTTGGGTGTCCTGTCTTTTAGTCTGTCCCGTCCTTGTTCCCCCCACCCCAGAAGGCTGGCGTGAAGCAGCGGGCCACTGAGTCAGGCCGCGGGGCATGAGAAAGGCCCAGCCATTAGATCATCCACTTGGATACAATGCTTCCCCACCAAATTTCTCCCCAGGTTGGGCTAGCCTCGGGGCCAGGTGGGGACCAGGGCAGTTGAGAGTGCTTGTTGGGCAGTCCGTCCGTTCAGCTAGTTCTGAGCCGCTGCACCTCGGACCCTCAAAGGACAGCACGCCTCCTTTCCACAGGGAGCAAGTGGGGCTCAGGGAGCAGCACATAGGCAGACCTCCGGCTTCTGTGGCTTGGCAGTGTCGCCCGGGTGCTAGCCCTGGGGCGGGGAGTTCCGCTGGTAAATCGATCTCTGCTCTCTCGGTGTTGGCCGCAGATGATGGGACGGGACCCGAGAAGATTGCTCATATCATGGGCCCCCCAGAGCGCTGTGAGCACGCGGCCCGGATCATCAACGACCTCCTTCAGAGCCTCCGGGTGGGTGATCTGGGGGCACTGCCTGGGCTGGTGATGCCCAGCCCTCCTGGGAACATCTGGGCCAGGCTGGCCTCCTGCTTCAGTCCTCATTCTTGCTGCCCAACAGAGTGGTCCTCCAGGCCCTCCCGGGGGTCCTGGCATGCCCCCTGGGGGCCGCGGCCGAGGAAGAGGCCAAGGCAACTGGGGGCCCCCCGGTGGGGAGATGACCTTCTCCATTCCCACCCACAAGTGTGGGTTGGTCATCGGCCGAGGTGAGTCCCTCCCATCCCACACCAGGTACCCCATCGCCCCTCGTTCCCGCCTGCCCCTCAACTGGCTGTGGCTCTGCAGGCGGCGAGAATGTGAAAGCCATCAACCAGCAGACGGGCGCCTTTGTGGAGATTTCCCGGCAGCTGCCCCCCAATGGGGACCCCAACTTCAAACTCTTCATCATCCGTGGCTCCCCTCAGCAGATTGACCACGCCAAGCAGCTCATCGAGGAGAAGATTGAGGTGGGCTCCAGGCGGGGGCTTGCAACCCCACTTCCCTGCGTACTTCCACGCCACTGACCTCCACGCTTCCTCCTCCAGGGTCCCCTCTGCCCAGTTGGACCAGGCCCCGGGGGACCAGGCCCTGCAGGCCCCATGGGACCCTTCAACCCAGGGCCTTTCAACCAGGGGCCACCAGGGGCCCCTCCACAGTGAGTACTCCTGCCAGAGGGGGTGCCAATAGGGGAGCCCCGCTCCCACCTTCCACATATGTGCATGGGAAGGAGCCGCCTGGCCCACAGCAGCCCAATGGGGCCATGCAGGCCTCACAGCCCCTGTGTCTCCTGCAGTGCCGGTGGACCCCCTCCTCACCAGTACCCACCCCAGGGCTGGGGCAACACCTACCCCCAGTGGCAGCCCCCTGCACCTCACGACCCTAGTAAGTAAGGGCCCTTATGTGGGGGGCTGGGGTGGACCCCAGGCCTCCCTCACCACCCCTCTCCTCCCTGCAGACAAGGCAGCTGCAGCGGCCGCAGACCCCAACGCTGCCTGGGCCGCCTACTACTCCCACTACTACCAGCAGCCCCCAGGGCCTGTGCCCGGCCCCGCACCCGCGCCCGCCGCCCCACCCGCACAGGGGGAGCCCCCGCAGCCCCCGCCCACAGGCCAATCCGACTACACCAAGGCCTGGGAAGAGTACTACAAGAAGATGGGTCAGTGCCACAGGGCAGCCCCTGCTCCGGGTACCCTGACCCTCTGCCCCACTCCTCCTCACCCCCGTCTGCCTGATGCTCCGCACCACTCCTCCTCACTCCTGTCCTCCTGACCCTCCACCCCACTCCTTGCCACAGGCCAGCAGCCACAGCAGCCCGGAGCCCCGCCGCAGCAGGACTACACCAAGGCCTGGGAGGAGTACTACAAGAAGCAGGGTAGGGCGGGGAGCGTGGCCTAGTGGCAGAGTGCTTGCCTCGCATGCACAAAGACCCGGGTTCCATTCCTCGGTACCCCGTAATAGAAAAAGCCAGAAGTGGTGCTGAGGCTCAAGTGGTAGAGCTCTAGCCTTGAGAAAGCCCCAGGACAGGCAGAAAAAGCAGCAGGGTAGGCCAGGCTTCGGCAGGGGTGGGGGCACAGCGGGCGGGGACAGGGCCAGCCTCCTCCGCTCCCTCACCCCAGCCTTCCACACCACAGCCCAAGTGGCCACTGGAGGGGGTCCTGGAGCACCCCCTGGCTCTCAGCCGGACTACAGCGCCGCCTGGGCTGAGTATTACAGACAGCAGGCGGCGTACTACGGACAGACCCCCGGCCCCGGCGGCCCGCAGCCGCCCCCCACCCAGCAGGGACAGCAGCAGGCAAGTGGGAATTGCCACCCTCCTCCTCCTCCTTTCTCCTTCCAACCCCCGGCCACCGTCCATCCTGCCTTAGTGGGTAGCGCCGGAAACCCCTTCCCCTGCGGGGTGTGCCCTTGATGCCTGCAGCGGGCGTGTGGCCAGAGTCTCCAGAGCGCCCCGCGCCCGCCGCCCGCCCGCTGCCGCCGCCGGGAAGCGCTCGCTGGGTCCAGAGGCTCACGGAGGAGGCTCCTCGCCAGCTGCTCGTTCCTGTGTGACGCTGTCGCCACGCTGGGGGAGCGCGAAGCACGCACAGGTGGAACTTGAGAACTGGTGGGTAGTCCTGGGTGGGACCGGCAGGCAGCTCCCACGGCGCCCTGCCCCGCTGCCGGCCACTCGGAGTCTGCCCACTTGGGAAGAAATTTTTTTTTCCCCTTTCTCCGCATCACTTTTTGGGGTTTTGTTCTTTTTATTCCTTTTATTTTTTAAAACCACAACCTTTGTCCCCCATGTCCAAGTGACTGCGTGTGCGGGCTGCCGGCTCTGGCGGGGTTGTGGGCAGCCCAGCTGCCTGGCCCCCGTGCCCTCGCGCGCTCGCCTCTGTGTCCTGGTCCTGTCTGTGAAGTGGGCATGGCGACCGATGCCACCTTCCAACCTACCTCACAGGGGTGTTGTGGGGACACCGTGATCTGACTGTTGATGTGTGATGCGCCGAGCCGCCCGCTTCCCCCTCCCTCCTTCCGTTCCTCACCCCTGCTTCTCTCTTTTGCCTTTCTTCCTCTTCCTCCTCCTCCTCCTCCTCTTCCTCCTCCTCCAGGCAGCACTCTGATTTGAGATCCCGAGAGGCTAGACAGTGGCAGGCTCCGCCTCGGCCTGGGCCGCACAGGCTTGGGAGGGGCTTCCTGGCTCCTCCCTGAGGTCCAGCTCCTCACCTCAGACCCGCTGCCCCTCCCGTAGTGACCAATTCCTGTCTCTCCCCTCTCCACAGGCTCAATGAATCGAATGAATGTGAACTTCTTCATCTGTGAAAATTTTATTTTTTTTTCTCCATTTTGTTCTGTTGGGGGTTTTTGTTTGTGTTTCCTTGGTTTGTTTGGTGAGCGCGATGGCTGCCTGGGGTGCTGGCCCCCCGTGGGGGGCCGACTCTCACTCCCATGTCTCCATCCTCTTCCTTTCAAAATTGGGATTCTTCATGTTGAGCCAGCCTTAGAAAATAGCAAGAACTAAAAATCTCTGCCAAAAAAAAAGTTTAAAAATTACAAACACAAAGAGCAGAACAAATCCTATTAAATGATATATATATATAAATCTCTATCCCCCCAGCCTTCCCCAAAACAGCCTCTCCTGAGGGGAAAGTGATTCGTTTTCTCCCAACTGCCCGTGGCCCTCTTGTTTTTAAAATAAACTTTCAAAAAGGAAAAAAAAAGTCACTTGCTATCTTTTTTTTATTATTTTTCATTTTTTAGTTAGAGTTGAACATTCCTTGGACCAGGTGTGGGTACAGCAGACCCCCTCCCCACTCACCCCCTTTCCTCGCTCCTCCCTCCCCCACCCGCCCCCGCCCCTGCCCAGGACTGGTCTGCTCTCTTGTCTTTTCATCTGTTCCAGAGGAGATAACTAGAAACAAAATGAACAAAACAACAAAAAAAAAATTGTATGGCAGTTTTTACTTTTTATCGCTCGTTTTTAACTTCACAAATAAATAATAACAAAACCTCCCTGTGTCTGCCACGAGTGCTGTCTGTCTCTCTCTTCCTGCTCCCTGCAGACTTTGGAAGTTGGTATTTGTTCTTTATAGATGTTAAAGGAGAAAGAAAAAAAGACCTGATGATGGTGTTGATTGGAAAATTTAGCTTTGTGTTGTGTGTGGTTGTTTTTTTTGTTTTAAGGAAACAATGGCTTTCTGCAGGCAGGCACATTGCTTTTAAACCCTTCCCACCCCTTTTTTTGTTGTTAAATAAAGTGCTTTATTTTAAAAAACTGCATGCTGGCCACAGTTTTGTGTTGAGGACTGATGGCAGGAGCTGGCATTACCCCAGAAGTGCCCTCCAGTATGGGCCAGGGCTGTGTGCACCTCTTTCTCCCTCTGGGAACCTGGGGAGTCAGGTACTAGGAGGGGGTCCCCAGGGCCAGGTTCCTATGGCACAGCCTCTGGAGACAGCGTGACTGTGCCAGGTTTTGGCTGTGTTGCCAATGTTGAGACCCAAGATGGAGGCCTGACCTATACCCTGCTGGGTGAGGTCCCAGGTGGGCCTCCACAATCTGAGGATCACACATCTGCAGAAGGCTGCCACTGCCTCTCCGAGGCCCTGTCCCATCTTGTGTGCTAGGTACCTGCTCTTGTGGGTCCCCGAGGGAGCCGCCACCTGGCCCCGGCCACCGGCCCTCCAGGGCAGAGACCAAGCCCGGCCGTCCTGGCTCACTGTAGACTGTCAATGACCAAGCAGCACTTGGCAAAAATGTTCTCTGGAGCTTCTTCTGCCAAGATCTGGGGAAGGGGAGGCCAGACTGGGTCAGGCGGCATCCCAGTGGGAACAGTCTGCCTTCTCTGTCCAGATTAGCTTTGGGACAAGGGCCATTCAAGCGTCACATGACCTGGAGGTACCTAGGAGGCGGGAGAAGCCCCCACCCCCCCTTGCCTAGCTGAGTGGGCACTGGAAGCCTGGGCCTCCACCTTGTCTTTTTCCCAGTACTCAGAGCCCCTTACCATGGAGAAACCGGGGCCCCCCCCTCCTCACACAGTACTGGCTGGGGAGCCATGCCCAACTCCAGACACCCACATTTCGCAGCAGGTTTTTCTGCTGGTAGAAGGTGAGAACAGGCTGGCACAAGGTGTAGTGCATCTCCAGGCGCTGGCGGATGGCCAGCTCTGAGTCGTCCACCCGCTGCTCCACCTGGCCCCGGAGCACCGCCCGCTGCACCATGGTCTCCATAGAGCAGTCAAGCATGATGACGATATCTGGGCCGCGGCCCACCTAGTGGTGAGTAAGGGCTCTGGGTGAGAAGGGGCCCTACCAGCATCAACCCGGGAATGAGAAACAAAACCAGGCCTCCCTGCTCCAGTGTGCTGGGTTTGTTTGTTTGTGCTGGTCTTGGTCGCTGTCCCTGAGTTTTCTTTGCTCAAGGCTAGTGCTCTACCCACTTGAGCTAAAGCTCCACTCCCAGGTTTTTTTGGTAGTTAATTGGAGACATGAATCTCAGGAGCTGTCCTGCCCAAGCTGGCTTTGAACCACAATTCTCAGATTTCAGACTCCTGAGTACCTCGGAGTTACAGGCAAAACCATACCTGGGTTTATTTTCTTCCCTCTGTCTCTCCTTTACTTCCTTTCCTTCTTTTTGAGTCAGTTGTAGGGCTTGAACTCGGGTCTGGGTGCTGTCACCGAGCTCTTTTACTTAAGGCTAGTGCTCTATAGCTTTGAACCACAGCACCATTTCCAGCCTTCCTTTAGTTAAGTCTCACAGACTTTTTTTGACCAGGAGAGCTTTGAACCGTCATCTTCAGATCTCAGACTCCTGAGTAGCTAGGATTCCAGTCATGAGCCCCAACCCTGGCTTTCTTTTCTTTTTTTTGCCAGTCCTGGGCTTGAGCTCAAGGCCTGAGGACTGTCCTTGGGCTTTCCTCAAGGCTAGTGTTCTACCCTGAGCCACCACACCATTTCTGGCTTTTTCTATGTATGTGGTACTGAGGAATCGAACCCAGGTCTTTGTGCATGCTAGGCAGGCACTCTACCACTAGGCCAAACTCCCAGCCCCCCTGGCTTTATTTTCTAGTTCAAATTTTCCTTGTTTTGTTTCCAGTACTGAAGTTTGAACGAAATATTTTGGATCAGAGATAGAAAATCCCAGAGAAGAATCCGCACATATTGGGTCTGACTAATAATATAGGTTCATCTCACAACCAGTTGGGGTTTAGATCAGGAAGGCGTGTCTATAGGATTTATTGCTTTAGCCCAGAGGTAAAAGAGCAGCAATCTGGCCATGTGCAGACACAGAAAGGGCAAGTGACAAAATTCAACACAAATTCATTTTGTAAAATAATTTCCAAGAAACACTGCCAGGATTTGCTATTTCCTCAGCGCCTTAGCTCGGAAATTTACTTTCTAATCTTGTCACTTATTTTTTGCATGTAGGATGGAACCCAGGGCCTCCTGCATGGCAGGAAAGTGCTCACCACTGAGTTGTAAACCTGTTCCACCCATGAGCAGGTTGGTGGGATGGAAGAGGTTAACTAAAATGGCCACTTTTGCGGGATGTGGTGGCTCACACCTGTAATCCTAGCTACTCAGGAGGCTGAGATTTGAGGATCATGGTTCAAAAAGCCACTAAAGTTGATGAGACTCTTATCTCCAATTAACCACCAGAAAAGCAGAAGTGGGGCTGTAGGCTCAAGGGGGTAGGGTGGTAGCCTTGAGCTGAAGAGTTCAGGGACTGCGCCCAGGCCTAGAGTTCAAGCCCCATGACCAACAACAACAAAAAAGACCACATTTGAAAAACAAAAATCAAAAATGAAGATCAGAACAGGTACTGCTCTCCAAAGGTAGAAATAAGAGGGATCTTGGTTCCACACCAGCCCAGGCAAAAAGTTATAAAACCATCTACACCAACAAGCTCAGTGTGGTGGTACACGAATGTGATCCCATCTACATGGGAGGAGTTAGGAAGTCAGATTGCCGTTCAGGTCTGCCCCAGACAAAAACAAGAGCCCATCCAAAAAAAAGGATGAGTGTTTGACAGCAAGTGAGAGGCCCTGAGTTCAAGCCTCAGTGCCACCAAAACAGAACAAAAAATCCAAGAAGCTAGGCACCAATGGCTCATGCCTGTAAATTGTGGCTACTCAGAAGGCCCAGGTAGGCAGGTTAGTGACACTCTTATCTCCAATAAACTAAAGAAGAAGAAAAAAAAAAAAAAGGGAGGGAGAGAGAAAGGAAAGAAAGAAAGCCAGCCGCCAGAAGTAGAGCTGTGGCTCAAGTGGTTAAGCACTAGCCTTGAGTACAACCCAGGCCCTGCGTCCAAGGACCAGGACCCACATAAACAAAAATCCAAGGTAGCTGAGTGCTGGTGGTCCATCCCTGTAATACTAGCCACTCAAGAGGTCTCAAGATGGAAGTTCAAGGCTAGCTCTGGCAGGAAAGTCCCTGAGATTCTTACGATTAATTAACCACCAAAAAGCCAAAAATGTACCAGCCTTGAGCAAAACTGCTCAGGCCCCAAGTTCAAGCCCCAGGACTGGCAAAAGAAAAAGAAAAAAAAGTATCCTGGGGACTTTTCTGCCCCATTTGGCTTCCAACAACCATCCTCAGGTCTCAGCCTCCGGAATAGCTAGGATTACAGGGGTGAGCCACCAGCACCCAGTTTTTGTTTTCTTGCTTTTGGTGCCACCCCTGGGGCTCAAAACTCAAGGACTCTGTAATACTGTTCCTGAGCATTTTAATTCAAGGCTGGTGCTCTACCGCTTGAGCCATCACTCCACTTCTGGCTTTTTGGGTGGTTTGTTGGAGCTAAGAGTCTCTTGGACTTTCTTGCCTTGGCTGGCTTTGATCCCTCAGATCTCAGCTTCCCAACTTCATGAAAGGACCTCTCTGGACCCCTGGACATCTGCTCCCCTGGGACTGTTGGGATGCTGTGTGGAGAACGTGCAATGGGGAACGGAAGCTGGCCCAGCAGGCTGAGTGGCTGCCACAAGTGGCTGCCAAGTCTGAGGACAGAGGCCACATGTGGCTCTCAGCCCAGTGGCCAGTCACCCACATAGTCCCCTGACTACACAATACTTTTCAGAAATTAGGGTGGCCATTCCTATTTGGGGGGTGGGGTATGTACTTCAAACCTCCCTGCATGTCTGGATAAAAACTGGCTTGCCAGTGTCAGGCCTGCTCATCCCCATGGCAACGGCAGCCTGAACCTTTCTTAGCCCTTCTTCATACTCTGCATGGTTGAACTCATCTTCTGGAATGTTCCATGGGCTCCCACCATTTTCACACCAAGATGGAGGGGCTATGATCCAGGGTCACACCATTTAGGTGGTGAAAGAGGTGGCCACAAGAATGAAATCCGGACAGGATGAGGCTCTCGCCAAGCGCCAGGCTTCAATGTTGGGGGTGTTCCCCCTTTACAGCCGGGCTAGGATGAGAACCCCACCTGCTTCTCGTGGAGTAAATAGTTCCCCCACCAGATGCCAGGCAGACACTCTCCCACTAAAGCCACATTCCCAAACCCCTAAGATAGAAATCCCCAGCTCCCTCTCATCCTCTCCTCTCCCTGAGCCACTGCCCCTCCAATCTGAGCAACACAGCCTGGAGACAGAAGGGCAAACGCCTCCCACGAACACGCAGGGGTCACTCACAACGCGCTCAAACTCTTTAGCCTGCATCAGCTCCCGGGGGAAGCCGTCAATGAGGAAGCCTCGGCTCTGAGGCTGGGACAGCATGTTGTCATTCACCATATCTAGGATGAAACCCTGTGAAGGAAAGAAGTCCTCAGTGCTGGGCAGGAGTCTCCTCCACTCACCCTTGGAGAGATTGCTTTCTTCCTTTGTATTCCTGTACTGGGACCCACTTACTCATTTTGCTTCCTGGCTTGTTCACAGCTGGTGCTCTACCACTTGAGCCATGCTTCCAGTCCTGCTTTTTGCTTACTTACATTGGAGAGAATAGTCATGTAAGACTTTTCTGACTTCAAGCCTCAGTCCTGGTATCTCAGGCTCCTGAGGAGCCATGACTATACGTGCAGGAAAGTGCAGGCCTTTTGATTGTTTGTCTGCTGTGGGATTTGAACTCTGGGGCTGGGCGCTGTCCCTGTGCTCTTCAGCTCTAGGCTAGAGCTCTACCACTTTGGGCCGCAGCACTACTTCTGGTTTTATGGTGGATAATTGGAGATAAGAGTCTCACAGATTTTCATGCTTGCACTGGCTTTGAACCATGATCTTCAGATCTCAGCCTCCTGAGTCCCTAGGATTACAGGTGTGAACTGCCAGTGTCCAGCTGGAAAAGGCAATAGACCATTTATCCATTCCCATTCTGGACTTTAGGACAGACTAATGTCACTCTGTGCCTGACCTGCCCTGGACTATTATTTTCTGGTGCTGGGGATAAAACCCAGGACCTCGTGCACATCAGGTAATTGCTGGTCATTAAACTACATTTCAACCCTTTTCTACTTATAATTTCCAGGTAACTCAGAAGATCGGGTCCCATGTCCTCTGCACCATAGTTAGTATGGCAATGTTCCAGGGATGACAAAAAAAAAAAAAAAGTGGGCCAGGAGTTTGGCCTGGTGGCAGAGTGCTTGCCTAGCATGCACAAAGACCTGGGTTCGATTCCTCGGTACCACATACATTGAAAAAAGCCAGAAGTGGTGCTGAGGCTCAAGTGGTAGAGTGCTAAGCCTTGAGAAAGTTCAAGGACAGTGCTCAGGCCCTGAGCTCAAGCCCAGGACTGGAAAAAAACAAAAAACAAAAAACAACTGTTCCTATTTAGCAATATCCTTTTTAAAAAAAATTCTCTGTTAGGTAAATCTATATATATTGGATCTGGGAATCAGACAGCTGACTCTACCAGTTAATTTTTTAAAAAAAATCACCAAGGGAGCGCCGGGAGTTTGGCCTAGTGGTTAAAGTGCTTGCCTATCATGCATGAAGACCCGGGTTCGATTCCTCGGCACCACATACATAGAAAAAAGCCGGAAGTGGTGTTGAGGCTCAAGAGGTAGCGCTCTAGCCTTGAGAAAGTCCAAGGACAGTGCTCAGGCCCTGAGCTCAAGCCCAGGCCTGGTAAAAAAAAAAAAAATCACCAAGGGCCAGGAGCGTGGCCTAGTGGTAGCGTGTTCACCTGGCATGCACAAAGCCCTGGGTTTGAGTCCCTGGAACCATATGCACAGAAAAAGCCAGAAGTAGCCAGGCACGATGGCTCATGCCTGTAATCCTAGCTGCTCAGGAGGCTGAGATTTGAGGATTAAGCTTCAAAGCCAGCTCAGGCACAAAAGGACCTGAGATTCTTATCTTCAATTAACCTCTAGAAAACCAGAAGTGAGGCTTGGCCCAAGGGGTATGGCAGTAGCCTTGTGCTGAAGAGCAGAATTCAAGATCTACAACCCACCCAAAAAAAAAAAAAATCACCACAAAAAAACTCCCAACAACAAACAAACGTATTTCTAAGCTTGCCGGGTGCTGGTGATTCACTCCTATAATCGTAGCTACTCAGAAGGCTAAGACTTGAGGATCATGGTTTGAAGCCAGTCCAACCAGGAATATCATGAGGCTCTTTAGCTCCAACAAATTACCAAAAAAAAAAGTCAGAAATGGAGCTGCAGCTCATGGTAGAGTGCTAGATTTGCACAAAAGAAGCCAGAGACAGTGCCCAGGCTCTGGGGGTGGGGGGTGGGGGGAAGAAGGGGAGAAGCCAGGCACTGGTGACTTACATCTGTAATCCCAACTATTCAAGAGGCTGAGATTTGAAGATCACTGTTCAAAGCTGCCAGAAAACCATAAGTAGCACGTGGCTCAAAGTGGTAGAGTGCTAGCGTTGAGATGAAAAAGCTCAGGGACAGAGCCCAGGTCCTGCGGCAATGCCCATGACCAATAACAACAACAACAAAAGTGTTATTCATTTATTTTACAGACAGGATCTCCTGAGGTCCGCCTACTGTTACTTCCCAAATGCGAGGACACTGAGTGTGGACTACCATGTCCAGTTTTCATATCACGACCTCCAGAAGTGGAGAAGGACATTCATCCCAACCCATCCTCCATCTTCCCCAGCCTGTGACTTACCGTGGGCACCAGAAGCCCCTTCTTCATGATATCCCGGATCTGCCGGCCTCGTTGGGTGCTTCTTTGGGCTTCCTGCCTCAGAAGCTGGCCCAATCCCACATGGCAGAAGCCATATTTGATGGCCATATTCTTACACTGGGTTTCTTTCCCACAGCCTGGGCCACCCACCACGAAGATAATCAGAGGGGACTTGAGGATGTCTGTGGTGTTGGGGGAGGGGAAGAAGAGGGGAAGGGGGAGCACCTGGTCCTGATGGAGCCCTGTCCACAGGCTAGCATGTGTCCAAACCACCCTCCTTTTCCCCCATGGTGTTCTTCCTGTTCCTGAGCTTGCCAAACTCTTTTATTTTTTGTCAGTTGTGGGACTTGAACTCTGGGCCTGTGCGTTGTTCCTGAGCTCTTCAGCTCAAGGTTATGGTCCGAACCCTGGAGCCACAGCACCACTTCCAATTTTCTAGTGGTTAACTACAGATAAGAGTTTCAAGGTCTTTAGTTCCCTCAATCCTCAGATCTCAGCCTCCTGAGTAGTTAGGATTATAGGTGTGAGCCACTGTGCCCAGCCCAAACTCAATTTTCTCTGGATGTTTTCTCTCCAGCAGGGATATCCCTACCTGCCTGTTTCTTCCTGTCTCTCCTAGCCCAACTCTATCTCCCCTGTGTGTGCTCTTTCTCTCCCCTCCCTTTTTCCCTCCTTCCTGGGGCTTGAGCTCAAGGCCTGGGCTGTGCCTGAGCCTCTCTGTGCTCAAGGCTAGCACTGTACCACTTGAGCCACAGTGCCACTTTCAACATTTTTTGAGTAGTTTATTGGAGATAAGCCTGTCATGGGCTTTCCTGCCCTTGGCTGGCTTTGAACTATGATCCTCAGATCTCAGCCTCCTGAGTAGATAGGATTACAGGTGTGAGCCACTAGTGCCAGGATATCCTGTTTTTCCAATTCCAACTCAGAACTGGCAACCCAAGAGGGGCCAAGACTATTTCTCAGTCCTCTACGTTCTTGGAAGGAGGATAAATGAAATGTCCCTTGGGGAGAGTCAGTATTTAATAGTCCAATATTGGTGTCTTGATTCCTGTTCCTGTTGAGCCTACTCCAACTCCTATGCATCCCTTCACACCCACTGTAGCCATCCCTTCCCACCCTGTGTCCTCAGAGCCCACTGCACTTCTGCTCCCTGAGATACAAATTCCATTTTTGGCCTGTGTCTCTGCTACACTATGATCTTCAAGGGGTCAGAGAGCTGCTTTGAAGGTCCAGAGAGCAACAGGCACTGCAGACCCAGGAGCAAGCATGGTTGTGCTAAAGGGTGGTGTACATAACCTAGATGGAGGGGTGCCTCCCCGCCACCCCCACCACGTTACCCTTCTCCTGGGGCCTCAAGGATCTGCCCATCTGGGGCAGCTTGGAAGTGCACAGACCCATCCTGCCAGCAGCAGCCCAGGGCGTGGTCACACTCCATCTCCACCAGGCCCGGACTCCTCCAGGCTCTGATCCATGTCACAATAGTCCCCACCCCAGGCTTTTTTTTTTTTTTTTTTTCCTTGTAACGGTCCCGGGGCTTGAACCAGACGCTTGAGTCACTGCTTTTTGCTGGCTAATTGGAGATGAGTCTCATGAATTTTCCAGCCCAGGCTGACTTCCAAACGTGATCCTCAGATCTCAGGCTCATTGAGTAGCAAGGATTACAGGCGTGGGCCACCACCCCACTCATTCTGCTAGAGGTGCTAGAGGTGAGGTGCTCCCCGACACTAAGGCCGGGAAAGGAAATGAACCCCAAACAGACCCCCGCCATTCAGCTCGCTAGGCCGCGGTTGCTATGGTGACGCGGCCTCCGCACCCACTTCCGGAAAGCAGCGAGGCGCATGCGCACACGCGCACCTGGGGCCCCGTGAGGAGGAATCCCTCCCCGCTCGCCATTACCCAGGATGCCGCGCGTTGCTTGCCATCTACCTGCACGGCGGTGGCGTTCCCTGCGTTACTCTATCCGCACGTGCCAGAGCGTACTAGATATAAAGGTGGTTAGTTTATCTCATAGTCATTCTGGGTATGCAAAGGGAAGTGAAGGAACGAAGATAAATGGCATCATGAAGGTGCTGGGTACCAATCGCCGCAGGGACGGTTGCTACGGTGACGCGGCCCGTAACTTCCGGATCCTGCGCAGGCGCAGAAGCAGCTTCGGCGCTCAACTTCCGGTACTTCCTTTTTTTAATTCCCCCCTCCCCTCCCCAGAGTGTGTTAGTTGGTTCCTGGTGCTTGAGGACCGGGGAGGTCGACGGGACGGTGTCCTGGGCACTGAAAGACGCAGACTTCCTCGAGGACGGAAAGGATCTGATCGCTAGCCATGGCGGCCCTGGTGAGTATAGACGGAGCGGGCCTGGCAGTCCCGGCTTTGGCGGCCTTGGGGACCCCCACCCCCATCACCGTACGGCCTCCCCTCTGTCTCCGCAGGGTCCCGGCAGCCAGAGCGTCACCGAGTACGTCGTCCGCGTGCCCAAGTAAGTGCCCGGTGCCATCGAGAGCACCACTGGGAGCTTCCGAGCGGCCCGGCCACGGCCGGGGCCCCGGCGGATCGCCGGCCTCGGGGAACAGACAGGCTCGTGTCCCCAGGGAAGCAGTGGGTGACGTTGAACGGGCCTTCCCGAGGCCCCAGGCCTTCGCAGTGGAGCCCCACAACCCCCCTTGGCTGGTTAAGTCACTGTCACAACTCGCTAGTCACCAGCAGGAGTTCGGGGCCTGTTCCCAACAGATCAGACGTTTGTCATGCTGTCTTCCTCTGCCAAGACCCGCTGCCCGTCCCTGAGCTGTAGACTTTGCAAGTTGGATTTTGGGGATCTGTAATATTCAGTTCCAGTGGTTTCTTCCTGCTAACCACAACTCTGTGCCAAGTTTTCCATTGTCCTCCTGTCTTGTGTTCCCCTAAGGTTTTTGTCTTTCTCCTTTTTTGTGTGCCCCAACAACTGGAAAGGCTTTATTTACTAATTCTGTGTGTGTGTGTGTGTGTGTGTGTGTGTGTGTGTGTGTGTGTGTGTGTGTCAGTCAGTCCCTGAGAGCTTCTTCTTTGTCCATCGTGGGGCTTGAACTTGGAGCCTAGACGCTGTCCTTGAGCTCTTCTGCTCAAGGCAAGTGCTTTACCACTTGAGCCACAGCTCCATGTCTCACCTTTTCTGATTAGTTTATTGGAGATTAACGTTGCATAGACTTGTCTGCCCAAGTTAGCTTCACACCCTCTTCCTCAGAGATCAGCCTCCTGAGTAAGATTAAAGGCGTGAGCCACCAGTGGCCATCCTCCAGGGTCTTTTATGAAAAGGCTGAGCCAGGGTGGGTTTATTGAATGATGGATTTATTTAATATTACCCTTTCTTGCCTAGGAACACCACGAAAAAATATAATATAATGGCTTTTAATGCAGCTGATAAAGTCAACTTTGCTACATGGAATCAGGTAAATTGCCTGGTTCTGGAGGTCTGGGGATGGGGTAGGGGGGAGGGGCTGTGGAGAAGCTCACTTTGGTGGTTGTAACTTCCAGTAATTCCCTCAAGTCCTTCCCTTGTAGAACTAGTTGGTGTTAAAACTACCACAACAACAAAAACTGGGAAGTCAGAATGGTCTGGCTGTGTTGTGAATCCTGGTCTGGGGGTAGGTGGAGAAGACTAGGGGTTGGGGTAACAAGTGACTGAGGATGAGTGTGGCACAGTAGAGTTGGCAGAGGGTGGCTGTGTTCTAGGTGTTTTGGAAATGGAGCTAAAAGACTTTGAATATTTTCGAGCAAGGGCAAGAAAATTACACTTCATTCATAACCATCCTCCAGTGTTAAGAAACCTCTGTATGTCTTGTTGTTCGAAGGAGGAAGCCATCTGGGTGCAGTGGCTCACACCTGTCACCCTAGCTACTCAGGAGGCTGAGATCTGGGGATCCTAGTTTGGAGCCAGCCCATGCAGGACCTTCTGTGAGACTCTTACCTGTAATTAACCATCAGAAACTGGAAGTGGTGCTGTGGCTCAAGTGGTAGAGCCTTGAGCACAAATTGATGAAGGGACAGCGCCCATGGCCTGTTCAAGCCAAACAAAAACAAAAACAAAAAGGAAGCTGGGCATAGTAGCATATACTTGGCAGGGGGAGCTCAATTCAAAGGCCACCTTGGACTGTATAATTTCAAATATTTTTTAAAAATCCAGGTGCTAGTGATTGACACCTGCAATCCTAATTACTCAGGGGGCAGAGATCCGAGGATCACAGTTCAAGACTAACCCAAGCATGAAAGTCTGTGAGGCCTTTTGGTTTAATCAGTCATGGAGCTTGAATTCAGGGCTATCCCTGAGCTCTTTTGCTCAAGACTAATGCTGTGCTACTTGGGGCCACAGTGCCACTTCCCATTTTCTTGGTGGTTAATTGAAGATAAGAGTCTTATGCCCAGGCTGGTTTTGAACTATGATCCTCAAATCTTAGCCTCCTGGGGCTGGGAGCATAGCTTATGGTTGAGTGCTTACCTAGGATGCACAAACCCTGGGTCAATTCCTTGGTACCTTGGTACCATATACCTACCCTTCCTTCAGTTGCTCAGTTGCCATCTTGGTTATCACAGCAGCTGTTCTGCTCCTATAATGTGTGTGTGTGTGTGTGTGTGTGTGTGTGTGCGCGCGCGCGCGCGCGTGCGCGCGCGCTAGTAGCCAAGGGGTTCCTGAGGCCTCAAAGCACAGAGACTTAGAAATGCCAAAGAAGTCAGGAAGAGCTTCATTTACGTGAGAGAGAGAAAATTATGTTCATCCATGTGTTGAGAGTGTGTGTGTGTGTGTACATACACGCACATGCACTTATGTACATGCTCACATATGCATCAATCCTAGGGCTTGAACTCAGGACCTGGGTGCTGTCCCTTAGCGTTTCCACGCAAGGCTAGTGCTCTACCACCGGCCCTTGGCCTGTTGTATCAGAATAGCTGTTCTGTCTTACGGTTACTACTCTAAGTCCCAAGCTCCCTCCACCATACTCACAAAGTGCACACACCTGTGCCACTGGTGCCTGGAAGTTGGTCACAGACATTGGAAGCACAGGACAGGGAGAGGCAGAGGACTGGCCAGGAGAGAGCAGGAGAGGGGCCCTGACTGGTGGTGCCTGTCTCACTCATCCAGGCCCGGCTGGAACGGGACCTGAGCAATAAGAAGATTTACCAGGAGGAAGAAATGCCAGAGTCTGGCGCAGGCAGCGAGTTCAACCGGAAGCTGCGGGAAGAGGCGAGACGCAAGAAGTACGGCATCATCCTGAAGGAGTTCCGGCCCGAGGACCAGCCCTGGCTACTGCGTGTCAATGGGAAGTCCGGCAGAAAGTGAGTGACCTGGGGCATGCTTGAACTCAGGGCCTAGGCGCTGTCCCTTAGCTGTTTTGCTACATTGTGCAAAGATGTCGGCCCCTAGGCTGTTGCCTGGCTCAGCAGTGCTCACAACTTAATTATTATGTGGGCTGGAGCTGCAGCCCTGGCCCAGAGGAGCCTTGTGAGGTCTTGGGCAGGAAGGGGTCCAGCACAGGACTGAATTAAGGCAGCAGCAGGCGAGGCTGGAGATGCTGGTACTGGCTGGGGTTGATTTGTGCTTGGGGGCTGGCGGGCTCAGGCTGCCTGTTCTGTCGCTCCTCCCTTGGGCTTCTTGGATGGTCTGCCGCTGACAGGGTGAAGGTGTCAAGGGCGCCCTGGACCCTGGGCACTTGGGAGGAGACAGGTGTGGGGCGCTGGTGGAGTGGTAGTGCCTGACTGAGGCTTCCCACAGGTTCAAAGGCATAAAGAAGGGGGGTGTGACAGAGAACACATCCTACTACATCTTCACGCAGTGCCCCGATGGGGCCTTCGAGGCCTTCCCTGTCCACAACTGGTACAACTTCACGCCGCTGGCCCGGCACCGCACTCTCACCGCCGAGGAGGCGGAGGAGGAGTGGGAGAGGTAAGCCTGCATGCTGGGCGCTTGGCGATGGGCACTGGTGCTGCCCAGGGCGGACTCAGCTGGCGGGCACTGTCCTGGCTGGCAGAGCCAGTGGGAGGCGGCGGCTTTGCTTGCTGCATGAGCCACTCTGCACGGGTGCCTCGGGCACTTCCCACCATGGAGCTGAGGCAGGATGGGCACCCTGGAGGGTCCAGAAAGATGGCACATGACAGAATGGTACTTGTCACAGAGGAGCAGCTGCTCAAGGAGCTGGTGATTCCCCAAACATTAAAAAGCCATGTGTGGCGGTGCGTGCCTTAATCATGCTACTTGAGAGGACGAGTCTGGAGGATCAGGAGTTCTAGGCTACTCTGGACCACAACTTCATGCCTATAATCCTAGCTGCTCAGGAGGCTGAGATCTGAGGATCTTGGTTCAAAGCCAGCCTGGGCACTAAAGAATGTGAAACTCTTATTTCCAGTTAACCCCTAGAAAACCAGAAGTAGTGCTGTGGCTCCAGGGGTAGGGCAGCTCAAGGGCATCACCCAGGCCCAGAGTTCAAGCCCCAAGACCAACAAAAAGAAAGAAAATCCAGCTGTGGGCTGGGAGTGTGGCCTAGTAGTAGAGTGCTTGCCTAGCATGCACGAAGACCCAGGTTTGATTCTGTAGTACCACATACATAGAAAAAGCTGAAAGTGGTGCTGAGGCTCAAGTGGTAGAGCTGTAGCCTTGAAAAAGCCCAAGGACAGTGCTCGGGCCATGAGCTCAATCCAGGACTGGCAAAATAGAACAAAATAAAAAAGACCCAGTTGTTTGGGAGAGTCTCCTTGAGTTTTTTAGTACAGAAATTCTGGATGGTCATAGGTTGGCTCACCCGTCCAACCATGGTCCGTGCCCTCGAGCCTCGGGCACTGCTCTGGCACCTATCCTGAGGCCCTGCGATGGCCCGGTGGCCGTGGGGGCTCTTGGTGCTGTCCTCCCCAGGGTTCGCAGCTTCTTTCCTCTGTTCCATGATGGGAAGGACACAGGTGCGATGCTGTTCCTGGTTCCTGGATCTCTTCTAAGTGCCCAGCTGCAAGCTTACTGTGTAAATGACATCAAGGGCCTGGCTCAGCACCTGCGTGGCATGCACAGTGTCCTAAGTTCAACCCTCAAAAAAAATCAGCTGGGCACGGTGGCTCACACCTGTAATCCTAAGTGGCGCTGTGGCTCGGGATAGCCCTGAGCGGTCACCGTGAGCTGAAGAAGAGCTCAGGGACAGCGCCCAGCCCACAGGGCTCTGATTGTGTGCGGCCCCCAGGAGGAACAAGGTTCTGAACCACTTCAGCATCATGCAGCAGCGGCGGCTCAAGGACCAGGACCAGGATGAGGATGACGAAGAGAAGGAGAAGCGCAGCCGCAAGAAGGCCAGTGAGCTGCGCATCCACGACCTGGAGGACGACCTGGAGATGTCCTCGGATGCCAGCGATGCCAGCGGGGAGGAGGGTGAGAGGAGCGGCCGTGCCAGGGATGGGTGGAGACAAGGACATCCGGTGGCTAATGCTTCTGTCACTGAGCTGATTGTTACTCCTAGTGCCCTAGAGCGTACAGGACCTTGGGAAGTGTGTGTGTGTGGGGGGGGGGGGCACCGGCTGTCTAGGGGTTCAGTGAGAAAGCACAGCATAGGGTTCCTTGGTGTGGTGCTGGGCTGTGGGCTCCAGGCTGGGTGGCCTGAGTGACAGCCAGGTCCCTCTGCCTGCAAGAAGTGTGGGCTCGCCCCAGAACCCAGTCCCCGCTATCAAGGCCCCCACCATGTGTGTACATCATCTTTCCCGCCTGCTATAGGCAGCAAAGCCCCCAAGAACAAGAAGAAGACCCCCCTGAGCAAGGCTGGCAGGAAGAAGAAGAAGAAGAAGGGCTCGGATGACGAGGCCTTCGAGGACAGTGACGATGGGGACTTTGAGGGCCAGGAAGTGGACTACATGTCCGATGGCTCCAGGTGAGGTAGGGGGTACGGGGGGGGGGTGAGGCCCCACCCACACCAGGCCAGTGCTTACCTTTGTCCTGTGCCCCACAGCTCCCCGGATGAGGAGGCTGAGGGCAAGCCCAAGGTCACACAGCAGGAAGAGGGCCCCAAAGGTAGGCAGGGCTGTCCGGAGTCAGCTGGGGGGCTGGGCCTGCACACATCGTCCTGCTGACACCCCAACACCTGCCACAGGGGTGGACGAGCAGAGCGAGAGCAGCGAGGAGAGCGAGGAGGAGAAGCCGCCCGAGGAGGACAAGGAGGAGGAGGAGAAGAAGGCGCCCACCCCGCAGGAGAAGAAGCGCAGGAAAGGTGGGCATCCGGCCTTCGGGGGCGCAGTGCATGTGCTGGCGGGGAGGGCAGGCATGGGGGCCTGACAGCTGCACCCCATCTGCAGATAGCAGTGAGGAGTCGGACAGCTCGGAGGAGAGCGACATTGACAGCGAGGCCTCGTCAGCCCTCTTCATGGCGGTGAGGCTTCTTCCTGCGGGGTGTGGGCCGGGAGGCGAGGGCGGCTTCGGGATTCAACCCCACTCTGTCTCTGCAGAAGAAGAAGACGCCCCCCAAGAGAGAGCGGAAGCCGTCGGGGGGCAGCTCGAAAGGCAACAGCCGGCCAGGCACGCCCAGCACCGAGGCTGCCAGCACGTCGTCCACGCTGCGCGCGGCAGCGAGCAAGCTGGAGCAGGGTGAGGCAGCCTGCAGGGCCGGGAGGTGGGGGGCCGCAGACGTGGGCCCCCACCCATGTGCTCCCCCCCACCCCACGGCCTCAGCCCCTCCACTGCCCCCACAGGGAAGCGCAGCAGCGACACACCAGCGGCCAAGCGCCTGCGGCTTGACGGGCCACAAAGCCTCTCCGGGAAGTCCACCCCACAGCCACCCTCGGGCAAGTCCACGCCCAGCAGCGGGTAAGTCTGGGGACTGGGGCATCCGGCCAGGCCCAGGGCACATCTCCATTCCTGCTGATTCCCCAGCCCCACTGAGTGACCCTCACCCTCCACGCTCCCCCCCTCCCCAGTGACGTGCAGGTGACAGAGGACGCCGTGCGCCGCTACCTGACACGAAAGCCCATGACCACGAAGGACCTGCTGAAGAAGTTCCAGACCAAGAAGACGGGGCTGAGCAGCGAGCAGACGGTGAATGTGCTGGCCCAGATCCTCAAGCACCTGAACCCTGAGCGCAAGATGATCAACGACAAAATGCACTTCTCCCTGAAGGAGTGACCTCGCCTGCCCAATAAACGGCTGCTCACACCCACCCGCCTGCATCCCCCCACAGCCCGCGCCGTCCACTCCCCCGTCTCCAGTCTGTGGTGACAGGTGTGATCACGGTTCCCTGTTTACTTTCAGTGACTCGTTTGTTTGTTTTTTCTTTGCCAGTCCTGGGCTTGAGCTCAGGGCCTGAGCACTGTCCTTGGACTTTCTCAAGGCTAGAGCTCTACCACCTGAGCCTCAGCGCCACTTCTGGCTTTTTTTCTATATATGTGGTACCTAGGAATTGAACTCGGGTCTTCATGCATGCTAGGCAAGCACTCTACCACTAGGCCAAACTCCTGGCCCAGTGACTCCATTTTTAAAAAAATTCTTAGTACTGGTTCTGGAGCTGGAACTCGGCCTAGGCCCTGTCCCTTAGCTTTTTCACATACAGCTAGTGCTGTGCTCTTCCATGTGGGCGTTTTGCTGATTAACTGGAGATGACAGTCTCATTTTCTGCCAGGGTTGGTTTCAGTGTGATCCTCAGACCTCACCTCCTGCGCAGCTGGGATGACAGGTGGGGTCCGCCAGGGCCAGGCAGTGCCTCCATTTCCAATTCCCATCTCGTGGACCCTTGAGTTAGGAGGCTAAAGTTGGCCCCTTCCTTCCAACGCTTGCATTTTTATTTTAAGCATCTTAATCCCTACGACCTACCTAGCATCCGCAGGCCTGAGGCAGGCTGCCATCTCCTGTCTCCTTCCTGACAGTTCTCTTCCTGGGGCGGGAGGCTTGGGGGAATCCTGGCTGGCAGGTGGCTTCTGCCAGCATAGCGGTGACCCGCAGGCCTGTGGGTGAGGCTGGTCCTGGCTGCATGTCCATCAGAGCCCGGGTGTCTGGGCTGGTGTGCCTGATATATTCTATTCCAGCCGGCACAGCCAGGCAATGTTATGTAGGATCGGCCGTCCCGCATTCCTAGACAGTAACGTGGCTGAGTGGAACATGGCTGCAGCCACCACCTTGGAACCTGTGTCCCCAGTGGCCTGACAGGAGGCAGGATATAGGGTTTCCAGAACTGGAAGCCTCATTTTGTCAAGCGCAAATGCCTGAGCTGACAGGCTAATTCCCAGGAATGTCTACCCAGCCTTCTACCGGCGTCCAGGCAGGGAAGGCAGGGCTGCACCTTGCCTGCCTGCCACGTGGGTCTCCGTCTAAGGCACCATGTATATCAGGCAAGCAGTATGGCCCAGTAGTGAAGGGCAGGGGCCTTGGGTTCAGGGAGCCTGGGCTCAGTCACTAAAACAGGCCTGTGTACATGGCTCACCAGATTCCAGTGATGAAAGCATCGTAGTTCTGCTTGAACAAACTCCTAAGGCGTTCTTGGCTAGAAGGCTGTAATTTACAGTTGTATTGTTACCCAAGAGCTCACACAAATACCAATTCTACCAGCTGGCTACACGTAATGGCATGTTTTGATTCTTGCCAATCTTGGGGGTTGTTCCTGTTTTTATTATTTTATTTTTGCCAGTCTTGGGGCTTGAACTCAGGACCTGGGTTGCTTAAGGCTAGTGAGTCACAGCACCACTTCTGGCTATTTCTGTGTATGTGGTACCGAGGAGTCAAACCTAGGGCTTTGTGCATGCTAGGTGAGCACTCTACCACTAGGCCAAACTCCCAACCTTATTGTCCCAAATTTTAACCTCTCATTTTTCCGGGGGGGGGGGGGGGAGGGTGGTGTGGGGAGGTAGGCTGGTACTCTGGGCTTGACCCAAAGGTCTCAGCTTTCTTGCTCATACTTTGGGCTTTTTGGTGCTTAATTGGAGAGAATCTCATGGACTTTCCTGCCTGGGCTGGCTTCAAACTGTGATCCTCACACCTCAGCCTCCTGACAAGAGCCACACATGCCTCTTTGGTGTTTGGTTGGTATCAGGCACCTCAAATAGGAAAGAAGCATCTTTTAGTACTTAGTCTTGAAAGTTCTCCAAGCTTTAGAATGCCAGGCAGTGCAACGGCACTCGATGCCACCTCCCTGAGCTGCACCAGGCTGGGAGCATGGAAGGCCCCAGACCTTGTGTCTGGCAATGATCATGCATGTTAGATGTATCAGTATTCTGGTGACCTCAAAATGGAGCTATAGCCACGAAGTCCTCAGGCTTGCCTTCCAGAAAGGGGAGTCCCTGCCTGCTGTATCCCAACCCTTGACTGTCGCCAGGCCTCTCCTTTTTCCTGTTTTGAAGCTGGCTCAGCCAGGCCCGGAGACAGGCCATGATATGTTGATCCAGGAGAGAGCCAGGAGGGGATGGAGCAGCCCAAGCCCCTCCCAACATGGCCCCCACCTGGGACAGACTGGAGGCTGGCTCCTGAGCCACCCAACTGCCTTCACAGGAAGGGACCCCTGCTGGGGGGGCTCTGACTCCCATCTCTCACATCAGCTGGTGGAGCAGGGACACTGGATGCCTGACTGGGGTTTGGCCTTGGCTGCATGCGTGACACTCATAAATCAGGGGGCATCACGGGTGTTGGAAATGGGTGTGGAATGTCTGGGTGGGTGGGGTGGGAGTGAGCCCATCACGGTTAGGAAGAGCCAGGGCGTGATGGGTAAGAGTGGAGGCTGAAGATGTGGGGATGAGCTGGGCTGCACTCTACTTGCCCCTGGCTGCAATGGCTGGTGGTGAAGAGGTTAAGTAAGTCCCCAGTGAGGCCAGGAATAAATTGAGGGCCCAGGGCTCCCCCAGCCCCAAGACCTGTCACAATGGCCACAGGGAGAGTGGTATGTGTGTGTCTGCTGTTGCTCTCACTGCGGCTGGGTCTCGGCTGGAACTTCGATGCCTCTCAGCGGGCAACAGGGCAATTCTTGTCGGCACAGACGAAAGAAACTGGAGGAACATGGAGGCCACCACTGGGTAAGGACCCCTGAAGACGCTGGTGACTTCCCAAAGCCTTCCTGCTGACAGCCTGCCTCAGGTCAATGCCTTCTCTCCCCCAGGTGCCCACCACCCCCAGCTCCGCCCTCGCCGAGCCCCCACTACTTCGTGCCAGCTGTGGAGCTTGACCCTGCCGGTGGCTGAGCTGGGCCTGGGCTATGCCTCCGAGGAGAAGGTCCTCTTCCGCTACTGCGCTGGCAGCTGCCCCCGCAGTGCCCGCACCCAGCATGGCCTCACGCTGGCTCGGCTGCGGGGCCAGGGCCGAGCCCATGGTGGGCCTTGCTGTCGGCCCACCCGCTACGCTGACGTGGCCTTCCTGGATGACCGCCTCCGCTGGCAGCGGCTGCCCCAGCTCTCAGCGGCTGCCTGTGGCTGTGGCTGATGGGGACCAGCCACCCAAAGGCCCCAGAGCCACAAGTAGAAGATGGAAGGCTTGAAGAGCTCACTTGGCTAATATTTATTGGCATCTGGGTGCAGAGAAGACTAGAAGGGGAGGTAGGCAGGGGCGCTGGCAATGAATGTAATAAAAAAGCTGCTTTCCTGGCCTTGTGACTGTTTGCCAGTGTGTGCCCTCACCAGCCGCCATGGCACCAGGTGGGCAGATGCTACCCTGTACAGGCTGCAGGTTCCACAGGTAGCTGGTGAGAGATGGCTGGGCTGTTGCTGGTCCAGCTTTCATCCAAAAGTCTGGTATGTGGGAGAATCTGGGGACCAGCCAGGCCTTCAGCAGGCTGGGGGTGGCTGCCCTGGCCCTGTGCCCTCAGGGAGGGAGCGGCAGATTACAGAGATGCGTCGGCCCCGGGGAATGTGACGTTCCCCGAAAAAGGACTCTTCATCTCGAAGAATCTCGTGAGAGAAGTCGTACCGGGCTGCACCCCTGCAGGAGAAAACCAGTTGTGAAAAGGTACCTGCCAAGGATTGCTCAGTTGCAGGGAGACAAGGTCTGGGTGTCTCTGCTGCCCCCTAGTGCCTGCCCTGGGTAAAGTCCATGAGGACTGAATGAGAAGGTTCTCAAAGTCAAGGTGGGTGCCTGCAATGTCTGGGGAGTAGTGCTGTACCTTAGGATGTAGAGAGAGCCTGGCTCCAGCAAAAGTTCCAGCCACTGCCCTGGCTCCTGGGTGTGTACCAGCCGCATAACACTGGAGGACAGCAAGGACAGGCCAGCAATGGTGGTCCCACAGAACTGGAAGAGGGCATGGGGGGTGGGTCAGGCTCTAGTGTGGTCCATGCATCTCCGATGAGAGGGGAGCCACTGGTCTCTGCCCACCTTGACACTGTCCACGTGGGGTTTGATGTAACCCTGAGGCTCCAGGTCCAGCACATGCACCAAGGACAGGAGAGTCTGGCCAGGGCCAAAGGCAGCAGACTGTACTCGTTGCAAAATCGCTCGGCTTGCTTCAGACCAGCGGGACTTTTCTGTCTCCCGGAAGCCATGGATGGCCTGCACAGAGAGCTGTGGTCAAGAGCTGGGCTCAGCCCTGAGCCTGTGCTTGGCATGAGCAAGGTCCTGAGTTTTATTCCCAGCACAATAAATACAGTTCAGTAGGGAGCTCAGGTCAAGCCGGGCAGCTGGGGACGATAGAGGAGGATGAGAACGGGCAGGGGCAGAGTCCAGAACAAGGGACTAACCCCCAGCACGACCACTGTCCTTACCTTCATCCTTTCATGCCACAACCTAGGCATGAAAACCATAGGCCCCTGTAACCTAGCACTTAGCCACCGGCATGATCCTAGCAATTTCTGAAATCGGCCAAGGTCCAGTCTCACGCCAACCGCTGCTTCTCTCCACATCTCTTTCCACACTGTTGGCTGTCTCAGTCCTGGGCGGCAACAATGCCGGGGCCCCGGATCCTGCCTCCAGTTATGTCCCTGTCCCCCTTTCCAACGTGTTCTCCGGTCCCCAGGTCCCTCATCCCACAGCTCCCATCCATCTGCCTGAATGCCAGACCCCGCTCAGAGCAGACCCACAGGCCCCATTTTTAGGTGGCACCCACAGAATGGCCCCCCACGGCTCCCATTCCTGAAACTGCGCGCTCCGCCCCGGAGAACGCAGGCCCCGCCCCCACCATGACGCCGTCCCACGCTTCAGGCCCCACCCCCGCAGGGAATATGGTTATCACATTGGTCCCGCCCCCAGCATAACCACGCCCCGACGCCTTAGGCCCCGCCCCCCAACACCCCGTGACTCCGCCCTCGCCGGCCTCACCGCGTCCCAGTGATCGTATTCGTAGCGGCGGCGGCGCAGTTCGGGATCCAACTCCCGGCTCAGAGTCTCCTCCTCCACCTTGCTCAAGAAACCAGGCCTCACCACGGCCTCATCCTGCAGGCGACTCAACACCGCTGGGCACGAGCCCCGTATCCATCCAGAACTAGCAAGCGTCCTCAGCGCCAGCCGCCCACTCCAGGCCATAGCCCTCCTGCCGGGCCGTGCGAGGTCGCGGTTAGAGCCCGCCCTCTCTATAGAGCCATTGGCTGTGTCCGCCAGGCCCCTCCAGCGATTGGCTTTGCTCACGGTCCCGCCTCTCGCTCAAAGATACTGGTTGTCCTTGCTCGTCCTCCCAGGCTATTGGCTCCTTTAGAGCCCGCCTCCTCTCGGAGCCGGTCTGAGTAGCTTAGTTTTTATTGGTTGAGCCGAAGTCCATCGGCAGCTGGGCCTTAACCCCGCCTCCTTTACTCGGACAGCCTGTCCCGAGTCTGGGCTGCTAAAGACAGTGCTATGGAGTTGGCTAGGGTTAGAGGTCAGGGGCAGAATACAATCCAGGTGAAGTGAAGGGTCAAGTGTAGGGGGGCGCAGTTTGCGCAGTAAGGAGTTGGATCAAAGGTTATAACAAGGCTTCCTTCATTTCTCCTCAATAATTTGTTGGGGCGGGGACATTGGCCTAGTGGTACAGTGCTTGCCTAGCATGCATGAAGAACGGGGTTCGATTCCTCAGTACCACATACATAGAAAAAAGCTGGGAGTGGTGCTGTGGCTCAAGTGGTAAGAGTTCTAGCCTTGAAAAAGCCCAAGGACAGAGCTCAGGCCCTGAGTTCAAGCCCCATGACAGGCCAAAAAAAAATTTATTGTTATTTGTGCTTGAAAATGCTACCATGTTTGGTTTGAAAATGGCATTGTTCATTATTATTATTTATCAGTTCTGAGGCTTGAACTCCCTGAGCTTCTTTTGCTCAAGGCTTGTACTCTACCACTTGAGCCACAGCACCACTTCTGACTTTTTCTGTGTATGTGGTACTGAGGAATGGAGTTTAGGGCTCCATGCATGCTAGGTAAGCATTGTCCCAGTAAGTCACTTTCCTAGCCCTTGGTGTCTTCTTTTCAAAGATTCAGAAATTCCTATTGAAATACTTAAGATGCCTGGAGTTGGCAAGTCACCCATGATTTGGAGATGCGGGTCCAGGCAAGAGCTGCTCATCAGCTGGACAGGCTTCAGCACCCATGTTCTCTGCTGTTCATGTGCTTAAAAATGTTTGTAGTGAGGGCCAGGAGTGTGCCTAGTGGTAGAGTGCTCACCTAGCATACACAAAAGCCGGGGTTCAATTCCTCATTAACACATACGTCAAAAAGGCCGGAAGTGGTGCTGTGGCTCAAGTGGTAGAGCTCTAGCCTTAAGAAAGCCCAAGGACAGTGCTCAGGCCCTGAGCTCAAGAACGAGGTCTGGCAAAAATAAAAATAAATACAGCAAATAGACAAATGTGGCTTCCCAAATGCTCTGAATCACACACTCACACACGCAGGAACCTCATCTCTCTGGCTTCTGAAACCATGCATGTTCTTGGAAGACTTGTCTATCATTATTATGATTATTATTACTTTTTTCCAGTCCTGGGCTTAAGCTCAGGGCCTGAGCACTGTCCTTGGATTTTTCTCAAGGCTACAGCTCTACCACTTGAGCCTCAGCACCATTTCCGGCTTTTTCTAAGTATGTGGTACCAAGGAATTGAACCCGGGTCTTTGTGCATGCTAGGCAAGAACTCTACCACTAGGCCAAACTTTTCCATTCTTTCTCCACTCCAGCCTGGGTTTTGGGTTCTACAGCAGGGAGGATTCTCTGATTTAAGGTCCTCAGTGACACCCCTGACCTGGGTTGAAGGTGCAACATCAGACATCATCCATGAAACATCCTTATCCTTCCCTGAGTCTTGACCGTTCCCTACCTTGCCAGCAGCTTGGTTTTGTAGGAAGAATTCTCTCCTTCCACCCAAGAGCTAAAGCCCAGCTCCTCACCCCCATGATGGGGCCAGCATTCATCTCCATCTAGATGATGCCATTGGGGCAAGTTGCTAGTCCCCCAGTTTCATGACTCCAGGACACTCAGAGGCCACTGTCCTGGCCCTTCCTTTTAAAACCTTACATGGTGACATCACCCTGTGGTGTGGCCATGCTTTTGCAATATAATAGGTTATACTGTAATTCCAGGCTGACCTTGAACTACTGAGTGCTGAAATTACATGTATGTATGTAGTTACCTGTATACACCCAGCATGCCTAGCTCCCTCCTCCTGGGGGGGGTGAGGAGGGAGTAGAGGACTGTAATATCTAAACTCAGGGCCTTAGGTTCTATTGTTTGGCTTGCTTGCCCTGCTGGCGCTCTATCTCCTGAGTGCCTCCAGCCTAGCTGGCGCACCAGTGCATATGTACTCGTACACACACGCGCACACACACACACACACGCACACTGCCACTCCTTCCCGGAGAACACAGTGAGGTGTCTGTGTTTCCTCCACAGCACAGGCCTTAGCCTGTGCTGAGGAAGGGCAGTCCAAGGACTGGAGCAAGGAGCACAGTGCAGGCAGAGCTGGGTGGCCCCTGGAAACGAATGCACTGTCACAGGGCAGTGAACCATGGTTTGTGCAGAAGACCATGAAGATTTAATTTAAAATCACAGTGTCTCAGCCGGGCTGCCCCCACCAAGGGGCACCCCAACATCCAGAGTTCCTCAGTGGGTCCCTCGGAGCTGCAGCAGAGGCCTGATGCTCACTCAGGTGCTGGCTGGGGCAGGTGGCTCTGCTGGTGGTGTGGCAGGCTCCTTCTGTACCAGCTCTGGCTCATCTTCACCATCCTGGGGTGGGTGGACCAGGACCTTGTCCAAGATGCCAAACTCCTGTGCCTCCATAGGGCTCATGTAACGGTCTCTCTCCATGGCCGACTCTGTGGGAGGCAGAGTACCTGGTATGAGAGGCCTGGGGCCAGGTGTGGAGCTCCCCAAACTCCTAGGTGGGACTGCCAAGTACTAGGGTGGGGCCAAACTCAGGGCCTGGGCACTGTCCTCTAGCTTTCTTTTTGCTGGTTTAACTGGACCTAAGAGTCTCATAGACTTTTTCTGCTTGGGCTGCTTTGAACTGTGATCCTCAGATATCACCTTCCTGAGCAGCTAGCATTACAGGCATGCAGAAGAAACCTCTTATGGGCCAGGGGAAGTTCATATGAGGATAAGTGGAGAAGGCAAGTGGTGATCCCCAAGCCAGTTACCAACCCTGTTGGACCTTAACCTTGGACTTCTAGCCACCAGCTAGGGAGACAGTTCTGGTTCTACCAGGCCCAGTGTGGTCTTAAGTCTTCCCCTCTGCCCACTAGTACAACACCAATTTCAGTTTTTTTTTTTTTTCTTTTTCTTCTTTTGGCCAGTCCTGGGGCTTGAACTCAGGACCTGAGCTGCTTGCCTAGCATGCATGAAGCCCTGGGTTTGATTCCTTAGTACCACCTACACAGAAAAAGCCAGAAGTAATACTGAGGCTCAAATGGTACAGCACTAGCCTTAAGCAAAAGAAGCTTAAGGACAGTGCCCAGGCCCTTAGTTCAGGCCCCAGGAGTGGCAAAAAATACTAATACTAATAAATAAATAATACTGCACTGAGCACAGTGATCTGGGGGTAGGATGGACAATTGGCCAGCACTGGCACCCTGGGCACATTTCTCAGAGAGGAGGGTCTGTTCTCCTGAGGCCTGGAATAGGGCGGGAGAGGGGCAGGGCAGGCGTGGGCACTCACCAATCACCTGCAGGCTCTGCTTTGTGTGCTTGGCGTAGATGTTGTAGAGCTGCCTTTTGAGCTTCAAGATCTCCTCTGCTTGGATGGCGATGTCTGTGGCTTGGCCCTGAGGGTCGAGGGGAGTAGGAGGGTAAAGGCTGGGCTTTGGAGGGCTCTGCACATCCCCTTACAACCTGCTTGGTCCTCTGGACCAATATTTTTTTCTTTTTTGCCAGTTCTGGGGCCTGAACTCAAGGCCTGAGCACTGTCCCTGAGCTTCTTTCGTTCAAGGCTAGCACTCTACCACTTGAGCCCCAGTGCCACTTCTGGCTTTTTCTGTGCATGTGGTACTGAGGAACCGAACCCAGGGCTTCATGCATGCTAGGCAAGTACTCTACCACTTAGGCCACATTCCTAGCCTCACATACTTTCTTTCAACCATTTTTTTTTTTTCCCTGCCATACCTGTGGTGGCTCCTACTTATAATCCCAGCTACACCAGAGGCTGACATTTGAGGATGGGGATGCAAAGCCAGCCCAGGCAGAAAAAGTCCAAGAGACTCTTAATTCCAACCAGTGAGCAAAACACCAGATTGGAAACATGGCTCAAATGGTAGAGCACCATCCAGTGAGTGCAAAGCCCTGAATTCAAACTGCAATAGCAGCGAAAAGATAAAACGTACACCCCACGTCAGATTTCTGCCCAGTCACTGCTATATGGACCTTCCTCTGTACCCCCAGAGAGAGGCTTCTAGGCCTTCACTCACCCGGGCGCCCCCTGAGGGCTGGTGGATCATGATGCGGGAATTGGGGAGCGAATGTCGCATTCCTGGGCTGCCGGCGGCAAGAAGCAGAGAGCCCATGCTGGCAGCCTGACCCACACACCACGTGCAGATGGGGTTCAGTATGTATTGCATCGTGTCGTAGATGGCCAGGCCAGCTGTCACCACGCCTCCTGTGGACAGGGGTGCAGGGGAGGGGTCATGCCAACCCCTCACCCACCCACTCCACCCCAGCCCTGAGGAGGGCCCTGAGAGGTGTCATTTCAAGCAATGGTCCTAAGTGCAAATGGCTCAGGAGTAGGGAAATGACAGAAAGAGGGTCATGGGGTTGTGTGTGGGGGTCCATCTGAGCTGACTGACCATCACCATATTTGAACATGAGGCTAAGGGGACCTGATCTAGTAATTTTCCAAGAGAAACAACAAAGCAAAGGAGAGTGGTGGCTAAGATGGAATATTCTGTAATCTTCCTACAGTGATTACTATGTGAACCCCAGCTGGGCAGTTTATCCTGTGAGGCCTTGGGCAAGTTACTCAGCCTCTGAGCCATAGTTTCTCCACCTAGGCTGGAGAGAACTAAACCATGCCCTACCACTTAAGAGTAAGGATGAAAAAGGCTGGTTGAAGGGGCCAGGAGCATGACCTAGTGGTAGAGTGCTTGCCTAGTATGCACAAAAACCTGGGTTTGATTCCTCTGTACCACATACACAGAAAAAGCCAGGAGTGGTGTTGTGGCTCAAGTGGTAGAGCTCTAGTCTTGAGAAAACCCGAAGGGGGTGGGGGAAGCTGGTTGAAGATTGTCTAACATATATTAAGTACTTGATACAAATCAACTATGCTTTTCTTGGGAAGAGAAGGAAAAAAAAAAGAAGGAAAAAAAATCTGTTTGAAACAGAGTTTCATTTTGAGTCCAGGCTGGCCTTGAACTTGTGTCCTCTTGTCTCAAATTCCTAAGTGCTAGGATTGCAGGTGTGTACTGCCCCACTTGGAAAACAATTAAGCAATTTCAAAATGTGGATCAGATCAAGTTGTTAAGAAAGCAGTATATGTGAATTTAGCTGTGGGTTTGTGGTTCTGCATTTAAAAGCTAAAAAACAGAAATACATCAGGCGATATGAATTTTGTCCATCATGGGGCTTGAACTTTGGACCTTGGGGCTGTCCCTGAGCTCTTCAGCTCAAGGCTAGCACCCTACCCCTTGAGCCACAGTGCCATTTCCCAGTTTTCTGGTGGTTAATTGGAGATAAGAATCTCACGGACTTTCATGCCCAAGCTGGCTTTAAACCACAATCCTCACATCTCAGCCTCCTGAAGTAGCTAGGATTACAGGCATGAGCCACTGGCACCCCCAGCTTGCAATATGAATCTTGACTTCGGAGGTGATAATCAGGAAGATCAAGGTTCTAGGCCAACCTATACAAAAAAATTAACTGAACCCCTATTGCAATCCATATACTGGGTTTTGTCCTACACACTTGTCATACTATGTGCACAGGAGGCAGAGGTAAAAGATCATGATCTTTCCCTATCTGGAAAACAACTAAGGAAAAAGACAGTAGCTCTAATGGTAGAGCCTCTGCTTCAGTACTGGGGGTTTGGGTGGGGGGTGGGGAGAGAACAACAGGCAAGCTTTTACTGTTTCAAGATACTCTGGGGTTTCTGGAGAAATGTTCATACCTTGACTTCAGTAGCACCATCCCTAACCAGGGATGTTGCTGCCCAAAGCCCTGGCACCTCCCAAGGCGCAGCCCTGCCCAGAGAAAGGCCCTGCTCACCAGGGCTGTTGATGTACATGTGGATGGGTTTCTTGTTGCTCTCAGACTGTAGGAACAGCAACTGTGCAATAACCAGGCTGGCCAAACTGTCATCGATCTGCATGTGGGGAAAATGGGGAGGGGGGAGTCCCCAGATTGGGGGGTGAGAGAGAAGATTTAAGGGAAGGGTGAGGGGAGCTGGATTAGGAAATCAGAAAGGGGGGGCAGACCCCAAATAAGAAGGGTCTGTGGGGCACCTGGTGGTGGTTCATGCTTGTAATCCTAGCTACCTAGCTTCTCAGGCAGCTGAGATCTGAGGATTGCAGTTAGAAGACAGCCTGGGCAGGAAAGTCCGTGAGACTCTTATTTCCAACCGTCAAAAATCACAAGTGGAGCTGTGCCTCAAGGGGTTAGAGCATCCGCCTTGAGCAAAAAAATAAAGCTCAGGGACAGCGCCCAGGCGCTGAGTTCAAGTCCCACAAAAGAGGAGGTGGTGATGGTCAGGAAGAGTTCAGGATCAAGAAAGGGGCTGGAGGAGAGAGAGGGCCGGGTCTGGGACTGGGGGCTCGGGATGCGGGCAGGAGCCATCACGATTGGCGGGGGGAGGCTCCTGCCCAGGAAAGACAGGACCTGGAGGTCGTAGGTGATCGGGAGAGGACCTGGAGGGGAGCTGGGGGGAGGAAGGGGCGGAGGGGGGGCCGGCCTGGGGCCCGGGGCTCACGGGGCGCTCACCGGGCCCATCACGCACACGATGCGCTCCCGCAGCAGCCGCGAGTAGATATCATAGGCGCGCTCGCCACGACCCTGAGGGTGGAGTGGGGAGGGGGGGAGATGGAGGTGAGAGGTCGGAGGTGAGAGGTCAGGAAGCCACTGAGGAGGCCCCTTTTCCCCCCACAGCCCCGGGCCATGTCCCCGCCGAGCCGCCGTACCGTCTGCTCCACCACAATGGGAATTAGCGGGAGAGGCCGGGCCGCCGACGCGTGCAGACTCCGCTGCAGGGCCAGGCCGCTCACCGGCGTCCACTGTGCGGGGACGCGGGCAGAGAGACGAGGCCCTAAAGCGCGACATCGGCCCGCCACCAGTAGGGTTTCCCTCACCAACACTGAGGGCCACATGCCGCCGCGCGTTCGCTTCGGCTTCCGTCCCACGCAGGAACTACAACTCCCGGCGTGCTCCGCGCCACGCCCACCTCGCCGAACGGACTTCCGGGACGCTGGGCTGCGTGCTCCGGGCTGGGCGTGAGAAGGCCGTGACGAGGATGGGGGCGGAGCCGCAAAGGGGCGGAGTCAGAGGAGGGAGCCTGAAAAGCCATGCATTTGACACTTGTTCTTAACCACTCCCTCAGTTTTGTTTTGTTTTGTTTTGTTTTTTTCTTTTCTGGCCGGTTCTGGGCCTTGAACTCAGGGCCTGGCATTGGCCCTGAGCTTCTTTGTGCTCAAGGCCAGTGCTGTACCCCGCGAGCCCCAGCACCACTTCCAGCTTCTTCTGAGTAGTGCTGGGGATACGAGTCTCGGACTTTCCTACCCCAGCTGGCTTCGAACCTCGAGCCTCAGATCTCAGCTTCCTGAGCAGCTAAGATACAAGCGTGAGCCACTGGCACCCAACCAAAAGCCTGCTTTTTTGAGACAGCACTTTATAAATGTATTCCTGAACTGGATACATACATGATGACCCAGGCTGGACTTTATTTGACTGTATTTCTTAACTTCCCAAGCACTGAGATGACAGCTATACATCACCACATCTTGCTCCTGGCTTGGCTCTCCTCCTCCTCCTCCTCCTCCTCCTTCTTTGTGATAGTACTGAGATATAAATTTAGGTTGAGCAATTCCCTACCACCTGAGCCAGGACTCTGGCTTTTTGGCTTTTTGTGGTTATTCATTTTATTTTTACATTTTTATTATTATTTATTTATTTACAATTGTTAGTCATGGGGTTTGAACTCAGGGTCTGGCTGCTATCCCTGGACTTTATTGCTCAAAGCTACTGCTCTATCACTTTGAGCTACATACAGCTCGGTGTTCTATTCAGAGTCTCAAGGCCTTTTCTGTCCTGGCTGGCTTTGAATTGTGATTCTCAGATCTTAGTCTCCTGGTTTTGAAAATCACAGTAGATGTTGGGTGCCCTAGGAAAGAAGTGTTTCATATGTTCCCTGTCCTATAAGAAATCTTAATCTCATGACCCAATGACATGGGACACAGACACAGCCTCAAGAGATTGGAAACAGGGCAGACACATGTGGCTGTGGAACTTTCAAGAAGGCACTCAGGCCTGGATGGAGGCAGCTATATATTGGTAGGACCTGGTTGTGGCCAACCAGCCTTGGGGTTCAGAGGGTTTCAGGCACCACAGCCTGCAAATTCATTGTCACTCTCTCTAGTGGCACATTAAAGATGGGTGGGAAGGGGTTGTCCCAGTTTCTACTGTGAGTCAGTCGGTGGCCTTGCTCAGCCAGTTTCCAGAAGGCCCCAAGCTCAAGCCCCACCCTGGAGTGAAGAGCTAGCCATGAGCTGCAACCGCCTTCCCCGCCCCCTCCACCTGCGTCCCCAGCCCTTCTCCAGGTGCTCACATCACCTGAGTTGTGAGGTTAGCTCCCACTCCACCTGGCCCTGTCCCCATAATACCTTGCAAATCCACAGCCCTATCCAGCCCTATCCAGCCCTCTCCAGAGACCCCTGGTAGATGTCCTGTCCTGTCACTGTCCCCACACTCAGCAACCTAATGGAGAATCAGAAAAGCCAAACTAAGTGATGTCTCTCCATCACCTTCCGTGACTCCACAGTACCTGCTTCCTTCCCCTCTTTTATTCTCCTTTTCCCTTTGGCTCAGCCTTTGGGCTCATGAAGTGCAATGTAGTCCTTGTCTAGCTCCTCAACACATCATTCTTAGCTTGGATGTCACCTTTTCCTGACTTACTTTGGTGGACTTCCCCCCACCCCCACGAATATTCCAGAACAATCTTCTCATTTAAGTGTCATCTATGTGTTATTGTGATCAAAAGTACTTCTATGGCCAGACACCTGTGGCTCATGCCTGTCGTTCTAGCTACTCAGAAGGCTGAGTCTGAGAACCATGGTTCAAAGCCAGCCCAGACAGAAACGTTTGTGAGATTCTTATCTCCAGTTAACTGTGTCTCAAAATAGTAGTGTGCTAGCCTTGAGCAAAAAGAGCTCCGGTGAGGCTGGGAATGTGGCTTGTGATAGAATGCTTGTCTAGCATGCATGAAGCCCAGGGTTCAATTCCCCAGTACCACATACACAGAAAAAGCCAGAAGTGGCAGAGTGCTAGCCTTGAACAAAAGAAGCTCAGGGAGAGTGTCCAGGCCCTGAGTTCAAGCCCCACAGCCAACAAAAAAAGAGGAATAATTCTATGGATTTATTTTGTTTCTCCTTTGTATGCACCAGCCCAGAAAACCATATAGACACACAATCTCATAGAAGAAAGAAGAATTTATTATCCGCTGAAGCAGACAGGCTAGCTGTTACAGGATAAAGTGTAGCAACCTGTTCTTAGGCAGAGGAGGTGGTTATATGGTATAAAGGAGACTGAAGGCGGGATAAGAAGGAGCTGGGAGCAGGAAATCTTTAGTTACAGCTGGACACTGGAGATGTCAGCCAGCTAGGGCAGGATATTCTATAGTTGGCTTGCAGCCAGGGAAGACAACCTATATCTGGCATATAACTCAGATAATGCATTCTTTTCTTTTTCTGGGTCATGGGGCTTGAACTCAGCCTGAGCACTGTCCCTGAATTCTTCAGCTCAAGGCTATCACCCTGCCCATGAGCCAACCCCACTTCTGGTTTTCTAGAGATTAATTGGAGATAAGAGTCTCAGGTCCTTTGGTGCCTGGGCTGGCTCTGAACCTTGATCCTTAGATCTCAGCCTCCTGAGTAGCTAGGATGACAGGTGTCAGCCAGCCCTCTGGCTCAGGACAATGCATTCTATAGCTGGCACGTAGCTAAGGAAAATATTCTATATTGGACATGTATTCAGAACAGGGTACCCCTTACAGCTGTACACTAGAAATGGCATGGCCCGGCCTGGCTTGTGGATGACCAACACAAAGGCGATAAACCCAAAATAGGGGTGGATATGCCAAAAGCTGGGTGCAGATTCTCAGTCTTGTACTGTTTCCGGGCTTTTTTGTTCAAGGCTAGCACTCTACCACTTGAGCCACAACTCTACTTTCTTTTTATTGAATTCTTTATTTTTTGGTGGTCAATGCCAGGTGAGTTCATGGGCTTTCCTTCCCAGAATGGCTTTGAACTGTGATCCTCAGATCTCAGCCTCCTGAGGAGCTGGGATGACAGCACTGAGTCACTGCCACCCAGCTTCTAATCACTCTCTATAGAATGAGCTCCTCAGTGGAACTTTCTAGCCCAGTTCTTATGTGGGATACACATTGGGGGTAGATTATCGTTAGGAATTGTGGCTCACCCAGGCCTGCGGAGGGCACTTGGTTCACACAAGAACCAACTTGACTTTTTTCTGGGTGATAATGCTCTCCCTAAATCCTGCTGGAATGCTGGAATTTCACCATCACCATCAACAATGCTGGTAAAGGCCAATTGTTCCACTGGAAGAGAGTCAAAAGAAAGGGACTCACTCAGATCCACCCATCCCAAGGGAGGGGCACCCAATTCCCATGGGCTGAGCCTGATCTTTTCTCCGTGGCTGGGTACTGGTGGCTCATGCCTGTAATCCTAGCTACTCAGGAGGCTGAGATCTGAGGATCATAGTTCAAAGCCCACCTGAGCAGCAAAGTCCATGCGACTCTTATCTCCAATTAACTGTCAGAAAACTGGAAGTGGAGCTGTGGCTCAAGTGATAGACTGCTAGCTTTGAGCAAAAGAGCTCAGGGACAACGCCCAGGCCCTGGGTTCAAGCTCCACAGCCAAAAATCTTTTTTAGAATATGGGTTCTCTAGGCTAAGAGCCATCATTTATTTCCTCCGCAAGTGAGTGCATGTAAGCCATCCCTGATGGTAGCACAGAAAACCCTGTGAAGGCCACACCAAGCTGGATACTTACACAACACAGCTGCCAGTGGGTTACCAGGGCTTTTCTTTTTCTGTTTCTTTTTTCTTTTCTTTTTGTTTTCAGTCATGGGGCTTGAACTCTGGGCCTTGGTCCTGTCCCTGAGCACTTCAGCTCAAAGCTACCACTCTATCACTTGAGCCACAGCACTACTTTCAGTTTTCTGGTGGTTATTTGGAGATAAGATTCTCACGACTTTCATGCCCTGGCTGGCTTTGATCTCAGTCTCCTAAGTAGCTAGGATTACAGGTGTGAGCCATTGGCACTCAGCTTTTTTCTTTTCTTCCCTTACCTTTCTTTTCCTTCCCCCTCTTTCTTACCCTCCCTCTCTTTTCCTTCCTTCCTTCCTTCCTTCCTTCCTTCCTTCCTTCCTTCCTTCCTTCTTTCCTTCCTTACTCATCATGGGGCTTGAACTTAGGACCTGGGGGCTATCCCTGAGGCTTTTGCTCATGGCTAGCACTCTACCAGTTGAACCACAGATCTACTTCTCATCCCTCCCTCTCTCCTTTTCTTTCTTTCTTCCTTCCTTTCTTTCTTTGTGTGCCAGTACTAGGGCTCGAACTCAGGGCCTGGGAACTATCCCTTTAACTATTTTACTGAAGAATAGTGCACTACCACTTGAGCCAAACCTCCACTTGAAGCTTTTTGCCAGTCAACTGGAGGGAGGTCTCATAAAATTTCCTGCCTGAATGGGCTTGAACCATCATCCTCAGACCTTAGCCTCCTGAGTAGCTAACATTACAGGTGTGTTCATTGGTCATTTATTTATTTGCCAGTGCTGGGGCTTGAACTCAGGGCCTGAGCACTGTCCTTGGGCTTTCTCAAAGCTAGCACTCGGCCACTTGAGCCACTGTACCACTTTTGGCTTGTATATGATACTAGAGAATCAAACCTAGGTCTTCATGCATGCTAGGCAAGCACTCTACCACTGAGCCACCTTTCCAATCTTCACTGGTTATTTTGGGGGAGTGGCTTATGTCTGAGCCAGTCTGGATTTTGAGATGACTGTTTCTGTTTCCTTGTTTTGCTGAGAAGACTGGCGTGTGCCACCATGCCCAGCCATCGGCTAGGAATGAGGTCTCTCAGGCCTGACAATGATCCCTTTATGTCTGTATTTATTTATCTATTTTTTTTGGTTATTTTACAGGTGATATACAGTGGGGTTGCCTTTACATACATCAAGTAAAAAGTACATTTCCTTTCCCATGGTAACATCTGTTCCTTCATTCTCTCCCATTCCCTCCATCACATCTCCACCCACAAGAGTAGCGTAGCTAACTTTCATCAACATGCAGGGAGCTCCAGAGCTGCACTTTTTCACCTTTTTCACTCTGGTTCTCTGCCCTTCCCCCACCCTCCCACAGATGCGCACAAATCTCTCAACTTTTATTCTGGGACTGGCTTTGAACTGTGACTCTATGATCTTCCCCTCCCAAGAACTCAAGTACCTAGGATTACAGGCTTGAGCCACTGTGCTCCCCTCCCTCCTTCCATCCCTTCCTTTCCCCTTCCTTTTCCTTCTTTTTCTTTCTTTCTAGTACCAGAATTCAAATTCAGGACTTCACATTTGCCAGAGAGATGCTCTACCATGCAACAAAACCACATTCCCAGCCCTTTTTATGCTTTTTTTTGCCAGCCTCATGTAGTTGTGTGTGTGTGTGTGTGTGTGTGTGTGTGTGTGTGTGTGTGTGTGTGTGTGTGGCTACTGAGGTTTAAACTCAGGGTGCTGGGGCTTGAACTCAGAGCCTTGGCACTGCCCTTGAGGTTTTTTTTTTGGGGGGGGGCTGGTATTGGGGTTTTCAACTCAGGCCTGAGCACTGTCCCTGAGCTTTTTTACTCAAGGCTGATGCTCCACCATTTAAGCCACACCTCCACTCCTGTTTGTTTGTTTGTTTGTTTTTTTAGCAGAAAATTGGAGATAAGAGTCTGATGGAGTTTTTTGGCTGGCTGGCTTTGAACCGGTGATCTTCAGATCTCAGCCCTCTGAGTAGTGAGGATTACAGGTGTGAGCCATCAGTACCTGACCTGAAGGAACTCAGGATTTTTATCCACCCCAGCCTCAGAGCATACTCTTCCTCCCTCCATTTCCCCAGCAGCCCAATTACGGGTTTGAGCCACCACACCTTGCTTGTTCATGGAGCTGGTGGAAGAGGGGGTGAGATCTTGCTAACTTTCTGTCTGGGCTTGCCTCTTTCTTCCTTCTGTCTGCTGCTGGAGTAGCTGGGATTAGAGGTGTGGGTCATGGCACTGGGCCTGCAGGTTGATATCTTACATAACTGCACAAATTCAAAACCAGAAAGTTGACATTGATATCATCTATGGATCTCATTTTAAATTTCCACAGCCTGCATGCCACCCCTGTGTGGTTTGTGCAATTGCTTTGTGCATGCTGACTTAGGAATGACACAGCTTAAACACAAGGACTTCAAGAGGTGACTTTGTAACTCTTTTGTCAACAGCAAAGGAAAGTGGATACAATAGGCTGTGAAGAACAGTGATTAAAAACTAATACAGTGAGCCACTCACCAGTGGTTTATGCCTATAATCCTAGCTACTGAGGAGGCTGAGATCTGTGGATCATAGTTCGAAGCCAGCCTGGGCAGAAAAATCTGTGAGACTCATTTCCAGAAAACCAGAAGTGGCACTGTGATTCCAAGTAGTAGAGTACTAGCCTTGAGTGAAAGAGCACAGTGAAATAGAAAGGAAATTGGCCAGGCTGGGAAGGCGACTTAGTTGTAGAGTGGTTCTCTAGCATGCACGAAGCCCTGGGTTCGAATCCTCAGTGAAGGATTGACCTCCACCCTGTACATACATATACCAGGCAAGCCACCAAAGTCAAGTGCAGACTGCTTGAATCTAACAGGGAAATCTATTTAAGCCTGACTGTAAACATTCAGTTATGGGTCCAATGGAAAAGCCCCCCATTTCCCTTGACCTAAATGGAGTTTGCATTAACCTCCTTGCTCAGATCTCATACAAATCCAGCTCCTGTCCCAGCTCTTTTTTTTTTTTTCTGGGTCATGGGGCTTGAACTCGGCCTTAGTGCTGTCCTTGAGCTCTTCAGCTCAAGGCTACCACCCTACCCTTGAGCCAAGCCCCACTTCCCATTTTCTAGAGGTTAATTGGCGATTAGAGTCTCAGGTCCTTTTGTGCCTGGGCTGGCTTTGAACCTTGATCCTCAAGCTACCGCGCCTGGTCTGTCCCAGCTCTTTACACACAGTCTTCATAAATATAGGAAGGCTGTGTCCTTTGCTGTTGTATCTCAATAAACAGTCCACCCCTGCGGAAGATGGACTCTGGCTTATTTCCTTCCTTTCTCCTCCAAGTTCCTAACAGATGGTGCCAAAACCTGCAAGAAGAGAAGTGCCAAGGGTAACTGGGTCCCCTCCACTGGCCTCTCTTGCTGCCTGTCATCAAGTAACAGCCATGGTCTGTGGGGGAGATGTCCCCAACACCGATACTCCAAGAAATCCCTCATGGACCTAGGGACTAGACACTCCCCACTCCCTGTCTGTGGGGTCCCCAAAGACTCCAGGAGTCTCTCATGTTTTGCTGTACCCCCTGATACCCTTTAATTAAGGCTTAGAGGATGCCCTCTCCTAATTATTGGGGCTACTCATTTGCCTTCCTGAAGCCTCAGGGATGCCCGAAGTGGTGGGACAGGTCACGCCATAGTCCTACTACATATTCTCAAGTGGGTTCTCAATTGCAGACCCCCCCCCCCAATTAATTCATTCATGTATCCACACTTGGCCTCAGCACACACTTGAGTTGGAGTTTGGTACTTGTGATTTTAACTCACTAACATAAAATGAAATAGGGCGCAAGGGGTCCCAAGCCCTCCTGCTCCAGAACCCAGCTCCCTGCTCACTCTGTTCTGCCCACCAAGTCCTTCTCCAATCTCTACTTGAGGCCCCCCCTATTTTATAGCAGCTCAACTTCATTCTCTCTCTCTCTCTCTCTCTCTCTCTCTCTCTCTCTCTCTCTCTCTCTCTCTCTCTCTCTCTCTCTGTCTCTCCAGACTTGAGATCCTTTTCTCCTTCCTTGCTTCTGTAATTAAATCTTGTATCAAAGGAGTTAATTATCCAGTGTGCTGTTTGTTTGTTAAAAGGAAACATCTTTATCAAGGGAAGCAGTAAGAAGCAGTGGCAGCCAGCTCTGCTCCCAGCCAGCTGTGATGAAGACAACCAGTAAGGACAAATGTAAACAAATAGGAAAGTTAGTAAAGAAAGCCTTGGAAAGGGAAATTGAGGAGACAAAAAAAAAATGGATTCCTTTGCATAAGGAAGAATTTGGGATGGGGCTGGGAGTGTGGCTTAGTAGTGGAATGCTTGCCTAGCATACACTAAGCCCTACGTTCCACCTCGGTACCACATATACAGAAAGAGCCAGAAATGGTGTTGTGGCTCAAGTGGTAGAAAGCTAACTTTGAGAAAGCCCAAGGACAGTGCTCAGGCCCCGAGTTCAAGCCTCAGGACTGGAAAAAAAAAAAAGAAAGAAAAGAAAAAGAAAAATAATTTGGGAAGAATTGTCTTCTAGTTTGTTGTAAACTCCAGAAAGTTCAAGGATGTACAAGATGGTGAGCCGGGCGCACTGGCTCACCCCTGTAATCCTACTCAGGATCTAAGATCATGGTTCAAAGCCAGCCCAGACACTAAAGTCTGTGAGACTCTTATCTCCAATTAACCACCAGAAAATTGGAAGTGACTCTGTGGCTCAAGGGGTAGGGTGGTAACCTTGAGCTGACAAGCTCAGGGACAGCTGCCAGGCCAAGTTCAAGCCCCATGACTGACCAAAAAACAAACAAACAAAAAGAGTAAAATGATTAAAGTTGGTATGCAATTAATTTGGGTATGATTTAAATAGGTGAAGATTAATACCCTAATGTAAAACTAGCCTCTCTCTCTCTCTCTCTCTCTCTCTCTCTCTCTCTCTCTCTCTTTTGTGGGTCATGGGGCTGGAACTCGGCCTGGGCACTGTCCCTGAGCTCTTCAGCTCAAGGCTACCGCCCTACCCTGAAGCCAAGCCCCACTTCCTGTTTTCTAGAGGTTAATTGGAGAGGAGTCTCAGGTCCTTTTTGTGGCCAGACTGGCTTTGAACCTTGATCCTCAGATCTCAGCCTCCTGAGTAGCTAGGATTACTGGGTGTGAGCCACCACGCCAGCTGTTAGCATCTCATTTTTTTTATGTCCTTTTATGAAAGCAATTGTTTGTGCACTATTAAGTCTGTCACACAAAACTAAGTGGCAACTAAACCAAAATTCACTCAAATATCTGTTCATGTCAAGGTCCTTCAAATGAACACCTTTTAACTCAAATACCATTTTCCCCTGTTTAATGTCTGTTTCCCAACTGATTAGTATCCTAAGGCTTAGTTAAAAACTAACTAGAGGGGCCGGGAGTTTGGCCTAGTAGTAGAGTGCTTGCCTAGCATGCATGAAGACCGGGGTTCGATTCCTTGGTACCACATATATAGAAAAAAGCCACAAATGGAGCTGTGGTAGAGCTCTAGCCTTGAGAAAGCCCAGGCTCTGAGTTCAAGGCCTGGGTCTGACAAAAAACAAAACAAAAAATAAAAACACTAGATTGTGTAATCAGGTGCTGTTTTAAAACTCTCTTGTTGACTGAGTTTGTCATTATAGATTTTATCCTATGTAGCATCTAGTGAGATTCACAGAGGGACAAGTGACTCTTACAAGTTTGTCAGATTTAACTTGGGTTCCTAATAAGTTTCAGGTAAGCCCTACTTAAAACTGATTTCTATTGATCTCCTTGTTGCCTCAGTTGGGAATAATCCTCCTCTGATGTGAGATTAGCCAACTAGAACAAGTCACCACGGAAACAAGCAATTCCAAATATCCTCTCAGGCCTACCTGGACAGTCCTGGCGATTAGGTACCACTCAGAGGCAACTCAGAAGAACTGCTCAGCTAAGAAGAGATGGCATCAGATCCTACATAGAGTTACTTTGTGTTTGTTCTTTCAAAACTAAACAGAGCCAGGAGACCAAGAGAAAATAGTTCCTAAGCATACCTATCTAATGTCCATTCCTAGCTGAACAGGAACTTACATTCTTTTTGACCCGCTAGTTCTTTTTCCCATCCATACTATGGAGTTCAGACATCTACAGTCCAGTTATACAAAAATTTCTCCTTCCCTGTAATGGGCTACAACTGGGATTATAATCCAAGCAATACTTTTCTGGCTTGTGCTCAGGGTTGTGTTTTCCTGTGTCATTCATATCAACTGGTCCCGCCACCTTGTTAGCCTTTTGCTTAATTTCGGCTTCTTCAAAACTTTTTCTTTGCTTGGAATGTGGCTTAGTGGTAGAGTGCTTGCCCAGCATGCATGAAGCCCTGGGTTTGATTCCTCAGGACCACATAAACAGAAAAAGCCTGGGGTGTCAGAGCACTAGCCTTGAGCAAGAGACAGAGAGAGATTGGCATAAGCCAGATGTCAGTGGCTCACACCTGTAATCCTAGCTACTCAGGAGGCTGAGCTCTGAGGATCATGGTTCAATGCCAAAGATGGTGAGACTCTTTTTTTTTTTTGCTAGTCCTGGGCTTGAGCTCAGGGCCTGAGCACTGTCCTTGGACTTTCTCAAGGCTAGAGCTCTACCTCTTGAGGTTCAGCACCACTTCCAGCTTTTTCTATGTATGTGGTACCGAGGAATCGAACCCAGGTCTTCGTGCATGCTAGGCAAGCACTCTACCACTAGGCCAAACTAGTGGCCTAGATGGTGAGACTCTTATCTCCAATTGACCACTAGAAAACCAGAAGTAGTACTGTGGCTCAAGGGGTAGGGTGGTAGCCAGGAGCTGAAGAGCTCAGGGACTGTGCCCAGGCCCAGAGTTCAAGCCCCATGAACAACAACAAAAAAAAAAAAAAAAAAAGGAAAGAAAGAAAGAAAAAAGAAATTTTCCCAGAACCAGACTCACATGCCAGATTAAAAGATCGGTTGAGCCGGGCATGGTGGCTCACGCCTGTAATCCTAGCTACTCAGGAGGCTGAGATCTGAGGATCAAAGTTCAAAGCCAGCCCAGGCACAAAAGGACCTGACACTCTTATCTCCAATTAACTTCTAGAAAACATGAAGTGAGGCTTGGCTCAAGGGTAGGTCAAGGTACCCTTGAGCAGAAGAGCTTGGGAACAATGTCCAGACCCAGGGGTAGGGTGGTAGTCTTGAGCAGAAGAGCTCAGGCCAAGTTCAAGCCCCATGACCCACAAATAAAAAGATCAGTGGAGGCTCTTAAGTAAACAAGGCTTATAAGAATTATAAGGATTATGTTTTCTTATATCACTTCCTTTCATCATTTTATCTTTAATTTTGTACATCGTAAGAAGCAACAACCAAGCCTTGGGGGTCTCATGCATATGAGACAATGTTCAAAGGCTGGATATCAAATGGTCTGCATTCACCTCCATCTCCTGAGAACAGAAACATTGACCATAGCCAGACTTTTCAGGGATGGGAGGACATTTGTGCTAATGGTGAATGGATTCTGAGGAATAGTCAGAAGTCTAGAGTCTCTCTGTGGGGTTCCAGTCAGAAGAGGGCCTTAGGTAACCAGGCCTCATTTTTGACAAAAGACTAGGCAGAACTTGGAACCGGGGGTACCTAGGCAGCCATATTCCAAAGCCAGCCCCAACTGGCAAACTTGTCTTGTGATAGCAAGAAAACACCATGTTTTCTTGTTGTATTCTGTATTTTTACTGGTTCAGACTCCAGGAGATTCTGCATAGAACCTTTGGCTGACCTGGACCTGTCCAGGGTATCTGATACACTCATTCTACCAGAGGAAGGTACTCAAAGACCCTATATGAAGGACTTGCCGCTCACCTCTTGGTCCATTCTTTCTATGTATCCAAAGATGTTTTCCTAGGTGCATACAGATGCCAGGCAAGCCACCAAAGATAAGTGCAGACTGCCTGACTCCAGCAGGGCAATCTATGGAAGCCTGGCTGTAAACATTCCATCATGTGCTACAGCATTTTGGCATCATGAGATGTCTCTGACCACCCCATGTGAAGAAAATTCACATGGTCTGAAGACCAAGTCCACCTTCCAGACAACCTCAGTCTTGAAGTTGCCCGGGGTCAATTAGGACAAATTGTTCTCCCATCCAAGACAATTCTCACTGTTGTGGAGATTGAGCAGGCTCGAGACATTGTCTGATACAGACCCACCTTTATGTGAAGGGACGACTTGGCTTTCCAGGAGATAAATCTGTGTGATTGCAACTTACAACTGGGAGCACAACTTTGAGTATGGAAGGAATCAAGTGCTTAGAGAAGCCATTTTTCTCCCCCTTGGAAGTTATTTGCTGACTTTTTCTTCCTTTCTTTCTTTCTTTCTTTCTTTCTTTCTTTCTTTCTTTCTTTCTTCCCTTCTTTTTCGATGACAGTCCTGGGGCTTGAACTCAGGGCCTGGGCACTGTCCTTGGACACTTTTTGCTCAAGGCTAGCTCTCTGCCACTTGAGCCACAGCAGCACTTCCAGCTTTTTTTTTTTTTTCTATGTATGTAGTACTGAGGAATCGAACCTGGGTCTTCGTGCATGCTAGGTGAGCATTCTACCACTAGGCTAAGCTCCTGGCCCCAATGCTTGGGTTTTTTGTTTGTTTTGTCAGTCCTGGGGCTTGAACTCAGGGCCTGGACACTGTCTTTTTAGCTTTGTTAAGGCTAGAGCTCTATCACTTGAGCCATAGTGCCATTTGGGGCTTTTTCTGTATGTGTGGTACCAAGAAATTGAACCCAGGGCTTCATTCATGTTAGGCAAGTACTTTACCACCAAGGCACACTCCTGGCCAGGGCCAGCTTTAAACCGTGATTCTCAGATCTCAGCCTCCTGAGTAGCTAGGATGATAGGCGTGAGCCATCAGTACCCAGCCACGAGGGAAGGTTACTCATCCTTTAGAAAGAACAATATTATGTCCTCTGTGGGGGAATGGATGGACCTAGAACAAATCATGTTAAGTGAGGTAAGCCAAGCTCAGAGAGACAAAAAAATGCATGTATTTTTTTTATCATTTATGTGGAAATGATCTAACATATACACTGGACTTTATAACCTGTACAGGGCTATATAAATTCCCACACATCAGACCAAAGGAGGAGACCTTTAGGGGAGGAAACCAAAGGCTTCATTCTCCTGATCATCTGAAATACTATTTATCAAAACTAATTCCAGGGGGCTGGGAATGTGGCCATTAATCTCCTAGGTACTCAGGAGGCTGAGATCTGAGGGTCAAGGTTCAAAGCCAGCCCGAGCACAAAAGGACCTGAGACTCTTTATCTCCAATTGATGGGTATGCCGCAAGTAGAGGTGAGTGTGGTAGTGTGGCTTCAAGTAGAAGAGGGTGTGGTCTCAAGTGGTGGGGTGAGAGCACGAGGACCTGAGTTCAAGCACCAGTAATGAGAGAAAGAAAAAGAAAGGAAAGAAGGAAGGAAGGAAGGAAGGAAGGAAGGAAGGAAGGAAGGAAGGAAAGAAGCTGTGCACTAGTGGCTCATGTCTGCAATCCTAGCTAATCTGGAGGCTGAGATCTGAGGATCATGGTTCAAAGCCAGCCTGGGCAGGAAAGTCCATGAGACTCTTTTTGTTGTTGTTGTTGTGGATTGTGGGACTTGAACTCTGGGCCTGGGTGCTGTCCCTGAGCTCTTCAGCTCAAGGCTACCCTTGAGCCACAGCACCACTTGACCTGTATTCTGGTAGTTAATTGGAGATGAGTTTCACAGACATTTATACTGGGGCTGGCTTTGAACTGCAATCCTCTGATCTCAACCTCCTGAGTAGCTAAGATTATAGGCATAAGCCACTGGCACCGGCTCATGAGACTTTTATCTCCAATTAATCACCAGAAAACCATAAGAGGCCCTGTGGCTCAAAGTGGTTGGGCCCTAGCTTTAAGCTGATGAGCTCAGGGTTAGTGCCCAGGCCCAGAGTTCAAACCTCATGACTGGAAAAAAAAAAAAAAAAAAAAAAGAGTCTGGAAGGCCACCCTCTTCCCCATTGCTGGAAGGGTTGAGAGCTGAACCTTGAAATCTAGGTAAAGTAAAATCCATGTTTGAATGATGCCCGGGTTGCCATCTTCACTCTCAAAACAATAAGGGGAGGGCCAGGAGTTTGGCCTAGTGGTCGAGTGCTTGCCTAGCATGCATGAAGACCCAGGATTGCTTCCTCGGTACCACATACATAGAAAAAAGCCAGAAATGGTGCTATGGCTCAAGTGGTAGAGCTCTAGCCTTGAGAAAGCCCAAGGACAGTGTCCAGGCCCTGAGTTCAAGCCCAGGATTGGCAAAAAAAAAACCCAAAAAACAAAAAAAAAAAACCAATAAGGGAGCCAGTTATTCACACAAACTCTGTTGTCTCTATGATTGGAATAACTGTACAGCTGCACTCTGGTAATGTTCCCTCCACTAAGCCTAATAAATAAGTTTGCTCATGGGAAGTCAAGGTTCAAGAGCCTGTGAGCTCCGGGGCCCCTGCTTTCCTCTTTTCTCATTTCTTCAGCTCTAGTATCCCATCACACTGTTCTGGGTTGTGGAAGGCAACAGTAGTGAATCAGTCTTCAACAAAAGAGACTCAAGCCCTGGGGCCCTGAGTTCAAGTCCCAGAACTGGAACATCAAATAAATAAATAAAAAGTAATCACTAGTCTGGTGCTGGTGGCTGACACCTGTGATTCTACCTACTCAGGAGGCTAAGATCCGAGGATGGTGATTCAAAAGCCAGCTCAGGCTGGAAAGTCCCTGGGAGAATCTTATCTCCAATGAATCACTAGAATAATGGGCAGTAGAGGGGCTGGTAGTGTAGCTTAGTGGTAGAGTACTTGCCTAGCATACATGAAGCCCTGGTTCCATTCCTCAGTACCATATCACAGCAAAAGCCAGAGGTGGTCCTGTGGCTCAAGCGGTAACAAAGTGAGCAAAAGAAGCTCAGGGACAGTGCCCAGGCCTCACCACTGACTCTAAAGGCAGAAAGAATCAAAAGTGATCACCCTCAAGTGTGGGAGTGGGCAAACTACTCATCCCTGCTTGCAATGCCACCTCTACACTCAGGGCCCAAGGCCACCTGCATCACAAGCAGGGCATCCTCAGCATGCCAGGAGCGGCCTGGCAGGTTTTTCTTCTCAGCCTGCTTGCCTGCCTCTCTGCCTACCATGGGCCCTGGCTTTCCTTTCTCCACCTCCTGGCCCAGCCCTCCTGGACTCACTCTCTCATCTGACTGTCGCTGCTGTCAAAGTGAGGCAGGTGGCAGACACTAGGGCAAGATGCCCAGTATCTTCAGCTACCAGAGCTCCGAGGTGGACTGGTGTGAGGACAATTTCCAATATTCTGAGCTGGTGGCCGAGTTCTACAATACGGTGAGGGCTGGGTCTGGACTAAGCAAGTGGGAGGTGGAAGGAATCTCAGCAGTCTTGTGTTCAAATCCTGACACTTCTTCCTTCCATATCCTCCCCTGGAGACTCATGCTTGAATGGGGATGGGGCTTGGCTTTCTTGTGTTGGTAAAGAGAGGTTTGCCTTTCTGTCTCTTTGTGGGGGGGCGGTCACTGACATCTGGGGTGAGTGATCTGTGAGGAGAGTCCCAGGAAGACTCTGAGTCTGGGAGGGTGAATCCAGGAAGACTCTCTGGAGGAGGTGATTGTGTCTGTCTTTTTTCTTTCAGCAGTACCTCCAGCCCAGGGTGGCTAGCACCCCCATTTTCCTGGGGGCTACCTACTATGCCAGCTCCCAGGCATCAGTGAGAGGATTAGTGAGACAAATCAGTCATACACATCCCAGACTTTGCTCCCTCACGTGAGCTCTCAAGTAACAGATGCACAAAGGACAGCAGTGTAGATTCAAAGGTTAGGAGGGGAAGGAGAGCTGGGCGGTTTTACTGTCCCTATCACTCACAGTGCTGGAGGATGCTAGGCTCATTGGTGAGCTAGGTGCGCCTATTAAGTCCCATCTTGTTTTTCTTTCTTTTCGTGGGAATAGAGGTGTGTGTCGGGGGCAGATAAGACTGGGGTTTGAACTCAGGTCCTCATGTTTGCAAAAGAAGTTGCTCTACTGCAGAGCCATACTCCCAGTCTGTTTTGCTTCAGTGTATTTTGTGTGCCAGTACTGAGATTCGAAATCCGGGCCTTCGGCTCTTTTTTTCCCCACCCTCTACTCCTTGAGCCATGTCTCCACTTCCAGTTATTATTCTTTTCTTTTCTTTTTTGGTGGTTCATTGGAGATAAGAATCTGGAGAGCCTGGCAGACTTTCCTGAGCTGGCTTCACACCTCAATCCTCAGATCTCTGTCCCTGGAGTGAGTAGCTAGGATCACAGGAGAGCCACCAGCATGAGGCTCAAGCATTTGTGGGTGGGGGTGGGGGTGGGGCATGGGTGCTGTCCCTGAGCTCTTCAGCTCAAGGCTACCCTGAGCGACAGCCTCACTTCCGGGTTTTCTCCCGGTTAATTGGAGATGAGAGTCTCAAGTTCTTTAGTGCCCGGGCTGGCTTTGAGTAGCTAGGATTTCAGGCGTGAGCCACCATGCCCGGCTAATCACAAGCGCACATTCCTTTTCTTTTTTCTTTTTTTTCCCCCATTTTTGCCATTCCTAGGCTTGTGCTCAGGGCCTGAGCACTGTCCTTGGATTTTTTTTTTTCCTCAAGGCCAGAACCCTACCACGTGAACCATAGCACCACTTCTGACTTTCTCTATGTGTGTGGTACCAAGGAATCGAACCCTGGTCTTCATGCATGCTAGGCAAGCACTCTACCACTAGGCCACACTCCTGGCCCAGGCTCAAGCATTTCTAAGACATCAAATGTTTGATGTCCTTGGCATCCACCCCAGGTTTCTCGACAGAATACCTAACCTTTCCCTGCCATCCGTTCCTGAGCATTTTCCCCCCTTGGATTTTTCTTTCTGACAGTGGATGGATCATGGATGACCCTTGAATCATTTTTAGCCAAAAAAGTTCCACTGGAAGCCAGATACTGGTAGTACCTGCCTGTAGTCACAGCTTCTCTGGAAGCTGAAGTGAGAGGATCCCGCAGGATGCCAGCTCAAAGAAGGAAGAGGCAAGATTTTATTCCCACAGATAAGCTGATTTACAAACATTTATACCTATTATTCCAGATTGTTTGTTTGTTTTTTTTTGCCAGTCCTGGGCTTGAGCTCAGGGCCTGAGCACTGTCCTTGGACTTTCTCAAGGTCAGAGCTCTACCACTTGAGCCTCAGCACCACTTCCGGCTTTTTTCTATGTATGTGGGGTACCGAGGAATTGAACCTAGGTTTTCGTGCATACTAGGAAGCACTCTACCAGTAGGCCAACTCCTGGCCCATATTATCCCAGATGGGTGTGTGGCTTATATAAAGGGATAAGAGCCCTGGCCAAAAAGCAGATATAGCATCCAACATATGGCTGTCATGGAAAGACCTGAAGGCACTGAGTTCAAGTGACACATGCCTGTAATCCTTGCTAGTGACTCTGCAGGCTGAGATTTGATCATCAAAGTTCAAAGCTAGCCCCAGCAGGAAAGTTTGTGAGCTGCTAATATCCAGTTAACCACCAAAAAGACAGAAGTGGAGCTGTAGTTCAAGTAGTAGAGCCCCAGCCTCAAGTGCAAAAGTTCAGGGAGAGGGCTGAGGCTCAAGTGGTAGAGCTCTAGCCTTGAGAAAGCCCAAGGACAGTGCTTAGGCCCTGAGCTCAAGCCCAGGACTGGGGAAAAAAAAAAGTTCAGGGAGAGTGCCCAGGCTCTAGGGAGAGTGCCCAGGCTTTGAGTTCAGTTCCCAGGACTGTGGGGAAAAAGACATCCAATTCTGTTACTGGGAGTCGGAGGCAGCCACAGACTATATGTAAATAAGCGGGTGTGGCTTGTCAAATCAAACTTTGTTGCCACTGAAATGTGAATTTCCTCTCATTTTCAGAAATCACAAAAATAATATTCAGGGGCCAGGCATGTTAGCCTAGTCCATTCACAAAGCCCGGGGTTCAATTCCTGGGTACACATATACAGAAAAAGCCAGAAGTGGTGCTGTGGTTCACATGGTAGAGTGCTAACCTTGAGCAAGAGAAGGTTAGGGATAGTGCTAAGACCGTGAGTTCAAGCCCTAGAAATGGCAAATAATAATATTCAATGGATTTTATTTCTAGCTACTTAAAAAAATGTAAGCATCAATCCAGATAGAGCAATACACACCTGTAAACACAGCACTTCTCAAAAGGTTGAGGCAGGAGGAATCTGATTTAAGGCCTGCCCAGACTCTACAGTGAGACTCAAACAAACAAAAAAGCATGATTTTGATCTGGGGATATAAATGAAAAGGCAAAATCTGGGGGCTGGGAGTTTGGCCTAGTGGTAAAGGGCTTGCCTAGCCTACACCAGATCTGGGTACAATTCCTTGGTACCACATACATAGAAAAAAAAAAAGCCAGAAATGGTGTTATGGTGCTGTGGCTTAAGTGTAGAGCTTTAGCCTTGAGAAAGCCCAAGGACAATGTCCAAGCCCTGAGTTCAAAGCCCAGGATTGACTGGCCAAAAAAAGAAAAAACCCAAAATTCTTTATATATATATATATATATATATCTGTATTTGGGGCTTGAACTCAGGACCTGGGCACTGTCCCTGAGGTGCTTTTGCTTAAGGCTAGCTCTGTATCTACCACCTGAGCCACAGTGTCACTTCTGGCATTTTCTACTTATGTGATACTGAGGAATTGAACCCAGGGTTTCATGTATGCTAGGCAAACACTCTATAACTAGGTCAGATTTCCTACTCGGGTTTTGAAAGATGGGTAACAGTTCACCGAGTGGGTTTCTGCCTGGAAGGAACTAGAAGCTAGTCAGGACAGCGCAGGAGAAGGGGTGCTTCAGTAGCTGGAAATTGAAGAGTGATTAAAGAAAAAGCCCAGTGGTGCTGTGGCTCAAAGTGTACAGCACTAGCTTTGAGCAAAAAGTGTCCAAGGACAGTGCCCGGGCGCTGAGTTGAATCTCCACAACTGGCAAGAAAAGAAATCTTATTAGCTACCAGAGAACCAGAGGTGGTACTGTGACTCAGAGTGGTAGAGCACAGTAGCCTAGAGCTGGACAGCTCAGGGACAGTGCCCAGGCTCAGAGTTCAAGCCCTATGACCAATAAAATAAAAGTATAGCCAATGCTCCCAGGATCACTGGAGCAAAGAGATGGCCGTGTGCAAAGCCTCTGAGGTAAGAGTTCCCTGCCAGTTGGGAAATAGCTCGTGACTTTGGAGCTAATCAGCAGCTAGGGCTGGGTGTGAAAGAGGGAGAGGAGAGGTGAAATGTCAGGCCAAGTGAGGGCATGCTGCTTTTAAGTGTTGGCATGGACACAGCTCCTTCTCTCCTCAGCCTTCCTCCTCAACCACCCCCAGTCTTCAGCCTAGGTGCAGGATTGTGGGGTGTAGCCAGCCCTACAGAGGAGGAGGTGACCCACCTCGCTTTTCTTCTTTGGGGAGAGGGCGAGTGGTGCCAAGTTCTGAGATAATGACAGAGCTGGGAGTGGTGATAATGGAGGTCATGCTGACAGCCCAGCCCTACTTCTGTGGGTGCATCTTCTGATCTCCACCCTGGGCTGGCCAGCCTCCCTATCTAGGTGACAATTTCATTATTTTTCAGTTTCATCCAGCAAGGATTGAAGGATCCTTTGGAGCATGGGCTGGGCTCTGCTGTGACTCTAGGGACGCTGAAGTCACCAAAATAAACAGCTGCTTCCCTCTGTGCCCTGGGTAGGAGTGGGGGGGAAGGGGGTGAGGGTGGGGAGTTGGCTGAAGTTCTGGAAATGCTAAGTGACAAATCACTAAAGGCAACAGTGTGAGATGGCAGAAGAACCTACTAACTACTCTCCTTTCAATTAAAGAATCCATTCCCTCCCTCCCTCTCTCTCTCTCTCTCTCTCTCTCTCTCTCTCTCTCTCTCTCTCTCTCTCTCTCTGGCAGTACTGGGGCTTGATATCAGAGCCTCATACTCTCCCTTGGATCTTTCCTTCAAGGCTGGCACTCTACCACTTGAGCCACACCTCTGGTGTAGCTTTTTGCTGTTTTTGTCAGTTATGGGGCTTGAACTCAGGGCCTGGGAAGTGTTCCTGAGCTCTTGCTCAAGTCTAGTGCTCTACCACTTTGACCCACAGTGCCACTTCCCATTTTCTAGTTGGAGATAAGAGTCTCACAGACTTTTCTGCTCAGGCTGGCTTTGACCTGTGATCCTCGGATCTCAGCCTGCTGCGTAGCTAGGATGACTGATGTGAGCTACCCGCACCCAGCTGCTGATTTTTAAGACACTGACTCCCTCCCAAGCTGGCCTCAAATCTCAATCCTCAGATCTCAGCATCTTGAGTAGCCAGGATTGTAGGTGAGAGTAATGTATGTTTGTTTGTTTTGAGGCAGGGTGAGACCCTGTATCTTTGGGTGACTTTAAACTCAAAGATTCTCCTCCAGCCTGCCAAGGACTGAGGACTGCAGGTATGTGCTCTGCTACGCCTCACCTGAGTTAGAAATCTTTTTTTTTTTTCCCCCTCAAGAACCGGGGCTTTAATTTAGGCCCTGGGCACTGTCCCTGAGCTTCTTTTGCGCAAGGCTAGTGCTCTACCACTTGAACCACAGCATCACTTCTGAATTTTTCTGTATATGTGGTACTGAGGAATTGAACCTAGGGCTTCATGCATGCTCAGCAAGCACTCTACCACTAAACCACATTCCCAGCTCCTTATTGGTAGGTTTTTACTTTGACATTCACCTGACATACACTGGAACCCATTCAGTGGGTCCTGTCACCCTGATTCATATCGTTAATAAATTGTATTTTGTCACAATCGTTTAGGGAATAAAAGAAATAATGCATGATGGCAGGAGTAACAGATCTATTTTTTGTGGCTTGAACTCGAGAACTTACATTCTCACTCAGCTTTCTTGCTCCTAGCTGGTGCACTGATACTTGAGTTATACATCCATTCCTAATGTTTTGCTGGTTCATTAGAGATGGAGTCTCACTGACTTTTCTGCCAGAGGGTCGTTTTGAACCCCAATACTCCAGGTCTCCTCCTCCTAAGTAACTCAGATTGTAGGTATAAGCCAGGGCCAGGAGTGGTAGAGTGTTTGCCTAGCATGCATGAATCCCTGGGTTCAATT